>NC_037685.1:18884947-19184947 GCF_003255815.1 Theropithecus gelada | reverse complement strand
GCCAGGCACCATACTAGTAGGCCACTGGCCTGCCCAGGCAATCTCTGCCCCTGAATCACTGCACCACCAGATCCCTCACAAACCTATCCCACAGCCTTCTCTGACTATAGCAAATTACAGGGGACAGCAGGTCCCCGGGAGGTGCAGGACACCTGGAGATCTTACCCTCAGTGTGGGCCACCCCTAAGCAAGAGGGGTGTACAGCTCACCAAAGCTCCCCTTGGTACAAAAAAATGTGGATGCAATGCTAATCATGCCAGTCACTGAAAAGGGTAGCACCAGATGCCAGGAATAGACAAGGAAAACTGTCATCTCCTCACTGCCTCCCCTCACTGTTGCCAATGCAGCAGAGGTTCTCTCTGCTGGGGGCAGGTGCATGTGTACTTGGAGAATGTACATTTTGTGCTTTTGGCAATGGTTTCACCCCTGTTAAAAGTGAGCCTGCAGTGCTTGGGCTTGCAGGAAGAGCAGGGGTCAACTTTACCTCCCTACACAGAAACACAGAGCAGCAACATCCTAGCAACAAACAGCAGACAAGCCACAAAGCTGCCCACTCAGGACTGGATGAAGAGGCTCTGCCTGGGGCCCATTTTGGTGGTGGTCACAGGAGGGATGTATATATCTTTTGCAGCCATACTGTGTCCTGGAACCAAATGTTCAAAGTCTAAATGAGCTGAAGATCATGAGCCCTGCAACAAAGGTGTGAAAAGGAAACAGATTGCGTTCCTGTGGACTCAGGATAGGAACTGGTTCACCCCTCCCTGTACCATCCCCAGAGACCTCAGTGCACTCCAATACACTCTCCTCTGACCACTCCCATTAGGGCGGGCACTTCAACTCATTATTAGCCTACCTGAGTTGGTTCTTACTCTTAAGCACCACCTACTGGACTGGAGGCTAAACTGCACCACCAAAAAAGAAAAAAAAAAAAAAAAATCTGCCATAAGGTCTTAGTGCTTACTGGGTAAGATAAGCTTCCTGAGACCTCCACATCCTCAGCCACGCAGGAGACAGCACATTGGCTCTTATGTCCAATATATCACTACAACAAGCAACATCTGAGAAAGCCACCACATAGAAGCTATCCACAACCAAGGAAACTATACAGAGCCTTGATCCCATGAAAGCAGCCAGAAATTAAACCAAACAATCATACGCAACATACAACACAGTCATATTCTCAAGGGAAAAGAGAATAAAATTTTCAAAAGTCCCATTCAAAGAATAGCAAATTCAAAAATAAGAAATAACAGCTCCCTCAGATGAGAGGAAATCAGTGCATGAACTTCAGCAATACAAAAAGACAAGTTGTCTTGACAGCTCCAAAGGGTTGCATTAGCTCTCTAGCAATGTGTCCTAACCAAAATGAAAAGTCTGAAATAACAGATAAAGAATTCAAAATGTACATGACAAAGAAACTCAATAAAATCCTAGAGAAAGTTGAAAATAGAAACAAAGAAACCAGAAAGAATGATTTAGGATATGAAAGACAAGATAGCTATATTTTAGAAAAAGCAAATATAACTTTAAAATTGAAAAATATTCACTAAAGAATTTCAAAATATAGTTGGAAGCTGAAACAATAGACTAGGTCAAGCGGAAGAAAGAATTTCTTTCTTTCTTGGTTTGAAGATCAGCCTTTCAAATTAACCCAGTCAGACGAAAATAAAGATAAAATAATTTTAAGAAATGAACAAAGATTTTGAGAAATATGGGATTATGTAAAATGACCAAACCTATGACTTACTGGCATTCTTGAAAGACAAGCAAAAATAAGCAACTTGGAAAACGTATTTGAAGGAATAATTCAGGAAAATTTCCCTATTCTTGCTAGAGAGTTCAACATCCAAATACAAGAAATTCAGAGAACACCTGCAAGACACTATGCAAAATGACCATCCCCAAGGCAAAAAGTAATCAGATTATCCAAGATCAATGCTGAAGAAAAAATCTTAAAGATAACTAGAGAAAAGGGCCAGATTACCTACAAAGGAAATCTCATTCCACTAACAGTAAACTTTTAAGCAGAAACCTTACAAGTCAGAAGAGATTGGAGGCCTATTTTTAGCCTTCTTAAACAAAAAGAAAGTTAGCCAAGAGTTTTATATCCTGCCAAACTAAGCTTCATAAATGAAGGAGAAATAAAGTCTTTCCCAGGCAAGCAACTGCCAAGGGAATTTATCACCACCAGACCAGTTCTACAAGAAATGCTCAAAGGAGCTCTAAATAAAACCAAAAGCACAATACTCACCAACCATAAAAGCACATATAAGTACAAAGTTTACAGATCCTATAAAGCAATTATGCAATTGAGACTACAAAGCAGTTAGCTAAGAACACTATGACTTCACATATCAGTATTAACCTTGAATATAATGACCTAAATTCTTTACTTAAAAGACATAGATTGACAAAATGGATGTTTTAAAATGATCCAATTATCTACTGCCTTTAAGTGACCCATTTCATATATAATAATATCTACAAGATCAAAGCAAAGGGATGGAGGAAGATCTATCATGCATATTGAAAACAAAAAAAAAAAAGAGCAGGGATTGCTATTATTTTATCAGATAAAACAGACTTTAAACCAAAACCAGTGTGAAAAAATACAAAAAAATGGCATTATATAATTATAAAAGATTCAATTCAACAAGATTTAACTATCCAAATATAGAAAACATATCTGAGCAAATAATTCAGTAATATCCTGAATATGCACCCAACATCAGAGCACCCAGATTTATAAAACAAATACTACTAGACTTTAAAAAAAGAGATAATCATACTATAATAGTTGAGGACTTCAACACCCTACTGACAGCACTAAACAGATCATTAAGGCAGAAAACTAATCCACTGAGGACATGAATTGTACTCTTGACCAAATGGACCTGATAGACATCTACAGAACATTCCACGTACCAGTGCAGACTATACATATTTCTCAGCTGTGCATGGAATGTTCTCTAAAACAGACCATATGCTTGGTCAGAAAGCAAGTCTCAATAATGTCAAAATATTGAAATCATATCAAGCATCTTCTTAGACCACAGTAGAATAAAATTAGAAATCAACACCAAGAGGAACTCTCAAAACCATACAAGTACATGGAAATTAAACAGTTTGCTCCTGAATAACTTTTGAGTAAACAAAAATAATGGCAGCAATCAAATTTTTTAAAAAATGGAAATAGAGACACAACATACCAAAATCTCTGGAATACCACAAAAGTAGCTAAGAGGAGATTATAGAACTAGATGCCTACATCTAAAATATAGAAAGATATTAAATTAACAACTTAATATTGCATCTGAAGAAACTGGAAAACCAATATTCAAACAAGCAGAATCAGAAATGATAAAGGTGTCATTAAAACTCATTCCACAGAAATACAAAAGATCCTTAGGGACTACTATGAACATCTCTATGAGCACAAACTAGAAAACATAGAGAAAATGGATGAATTCCTGGAAAGATACAACACCTGTTACTAAAAAGTCAAAACATAACAGGTGTTGGCTAAGATATGGAGGAAAGGAAACACACACTGTTAGTGGGAATTAGTCTAACCCCTGTGGAAAAGAGTATGGAGATTTCTCAAAGAACTAAAAAGAGAACTACCATTTGACCTATAAATCCCACTACTGGGTATCTACACGAAGGAAAAGAAATCATTATGTAAAAAAGACACCTGCACTCATATGTTTATCACAGCACTAATCACAGTGACAAAGTCATGGAATCAACCTAAGCACACATCAGTGGATTACTGGATGAAGAAAATGTGGTATACATACACCACGGAATACTACACCGCTATAAAAAGGAATGAAATCATGTCTTTTGCAGCAACATGGAGGGAACTGGAAGCCCATTAGTGAAATAACTCAGAAACTGATATTCGAATATCACGTGTTCTCACTTATAAGTAGGAGTTAAACAATGGGATATAATTGTTTAAAGATATAAATAACAGACACTGATGATTCCAGAAGAGGAGTGTAGGGGAGTGGGTGTGGGTTGAAAAACAATCTATTGGCTACTATATTTACTATTTGGGTGATGGGTTCACTAGAAGCGCAAACTCCAGCATTATGCAATATATCCGTGTTATAAACCTGCACACGTACTCCCTGAATCTATAATAAAATTTAAAATAAAATATAGGGAGACACCCACCTCTACAAAAAATAAAAAAATTAGGCAGGCATGGTGGTGCGTGCCTGTGGTCCCAGCTACTCAGGAGGCTCTGGTGGGAGGATCACTTGAGCTCAGGAAACTGAGGCTGCAGTGAGCCATGATCATGCCACTGCACTCCAGCCTGGATGACAGAGAGAGACCCTGTCTCAAAAAAACTAAAAATCAAATCAAAAAACAATGAGACTGGATCTGAAATGTTACATTATCTGAAGATAGAGTGAAATTGGAATACTGGAGAACTGACTGATCAATTTTCTTCTTGGAAAAGTTGATATTGCCTTAAAATTCTCAACATGTTTATATTAAAATTATATAAAATTATATAAAATTATATTAAAATTGCCTTAAAATTCTCAATATGTTTATATTAAACAACATTAAATGTATATCAGCCTTGGATTACATATGTATCTTCAAATCTATAAGCATCCATTTACCCAACCTGGATGTCAGGACTAGATGAAAACAGGCATGGCGTAAGCCAAATGGTTAGAAAAAGCAAGACACAGCTCTTCATGCAAGGACAATAGCCTTGAACAGAAGGAAGCAAACCAGAGCACAATTCTCCAGGCTCTGAGAAACCCTGCTATCTTTAAAGAATAGCCTGCTATCTTTAAAGACTATTACAAGGGAGGCCTCTATCATTGTTTAGATCAGTATTTTTTATGCCAAACTGTCGTAATAGTTGACATTTTGTTATGTACCCAACAGTTGGGTTTGGTAGCTTGGCAGATATCAGCCCAATGACCACAATCAAGAAGGATTTAGCAAGGGAATGTTAATACTTCTAACAAGTAAGGTGAACACTGGGGCTAGTTCCCAAAGCAGTGTCTCTCCAGGTGGGGCTGGATAAGGCTATACAAACTGTATTAGGGTTCTCTAGAGGGACAGAACTAATAGCATGGATATATACATAAAGGGAAGTTTATTAAGTAGTATTAACTCACACAATCACAATGTCCTACAATAGGCCATCTGCAAGCTGACAAGAAAGGAAGCCAGTCAAGTACCAAAGCTGAAGAACTTGGAGTCTGATGCTCAAGGGCAGGAAGCATCCAGCATGGGAGAAAGATGTAGGCTGGGAGGCTAAGCCAGTTTAGCCTTTTCACATTTTTCTGCTTTATATTCTAGCTGCGCTGGCAGCTGATTAGATGGTGCCCACCAGGATTAAAGGTGGGTCTGCCTTTCCCAGCCCACTGACTCAAATGGAAATCTCCTTTGGCAACATCATCGCAGACACACCTAGGATGAATACTTTGCATCCTTCAATCCAATCAAGTTGACACTCAGTGTTAACCATCACATAAGCATAGGCTAATGAGGTGTGATCTGATTGGATCTTGCAATAAGGTGATGCCAGAACTCAAACTGATTGACTCCTAAATCCTGCCCTAGGGTCTCTGTTTCTTAATTCAGACCCTGCTCCTGCATCCCAGAACTTAGGTTCCCCCTGTGGTTGCAGGCATGGTTATTCTGAGCATGCTCAGATTATGTGACCAGAGGGTCCATGGCACATAAAAATAACTTACAATTCTGTTATGTAAGATTGGACCAGATTGGTGCAGCTATAATTTAAATATTTACCATGTCCCAAACACTGTTTTAAGCACTTTATTTATATTACAGATGAGGAAACAGACACAGACATTACTTGACATGTTGAAGACCATGCAGCTAGTAAATGACAGCCAGGATTTGAACTCAAACTTGAATTCAGAGCTCATGCCTTGAAGCCTGGTGCTGTACTGCCTCCTACCATACATAAAGAGGCTCCAGGCAGCTAGGCTGGCTCATGCCTTGTATGGCCTGGGGTTTCATCATGTTGCTTCCCTGGGAGGCAAACCCCTGACAAACAAATCAAGCTGCCTGTTATAATAGAGAAGACAGAAGGCAGCAAGAAGCCTTGAAGTGTTAATATCTTTGTTTATTTTGTCTTGATTAGCTTTTCATGCACCCTCAAATCCTTTTGTGAAGAAATAAACTGAACTTTGGGAACAGCTTACTGAGCAATGTCTTGAGAACTCAGGGGATACTCAGTGATTCAGCAAAAAGTTGGCAGTCAAGAAATGCTTGCATAAATGACTGACAGTGAATCCATCAATTCAATAGAAGTCTATGTAACTATGGATTTAGTGACCTCCTTATCTTATTTATCATATGCACATATCTTCCCTTGTCACACTTCAGTTGTTTTATTGTTTACTGCATTTGCCACACTTTTCTTCTTTCATGGCCTTGCTCATGTTGTTAGCTCGGTAGCTCGGCCTAGAAACCCTACTTTTTCAAAGCTGCAAGTTTAAACCCTACTTAAGTCCTACTACATTTAGGTCTAACTCAAGCAAAGCTTATCTTTACTAGAGAAAAGTAATTTATCCCACCTCTGATATTGTGCATCATCGTCACTATACACTGCAATTGGTTCTGTATATGCCTTATTGTATAACTGTAAGTTGCTTAAGGGAAGTATCGTTCCTTTTTTATTTTTCCTGTCCTTTCTGTTTTATGCAGTATAGAGTGGCATTCAAAAAAAAAGATAGTACTGAGTTTGAGTAGTATTTATAAATGAACCTTGTATTCCATATATTATACTACTTATCAACTTTTGATTTATAATTCATCTTTATTAACAGAATATCTCAATAATTAACCATCACCTTGGAGTATTTTGAAATGTTTTCTTATATTTTCTCCTGTGATCATAATTGTATGTGCTTTTATAGGAATTAATAGCTGCAGTGAAGAAATCACTATTAAATTTATTAGAAATGAGAAGAATTTTATCTTGGTATTCTAGAAAAATTGAGATTATTAGTGAGCAAAATAAGTACATATCAAATTTACATTAAGCATGTTTTTCTTAAAAAAAAATTAAGCATTTAATATAAGAGTTCAAACCCATATTTGTTGTGTTTCTTTTATCAGAAAGAAGATCCAATCAGAGTTGCAATGTAGACCTTGGAAATTTCTGAATTTAGTTACTAGTGTGTGGATATCATATGTAAAGGAATTAGAAAAGAAATTATTCTGATTATTCAAAGAAACCCTACAAGAAAATAATGGATATTATATACTTAAATATACATTTTTAAAGAAGATTATATTACCTCACTATTCTATTTTGTAACTATTCTACATATATTTACATTTGAGAAGGCAATTGAATTCTATGCAGCATTTTATTTTCTGTCAACATTGTTGTCATGTTGTGATTATTTTCTATTTTAAAATGGCATTTAAAACAGAAATATATGTGTGTATGTAACATTACAATGGTTATAAATACATAAGCCTACATTGTCCTGTGTCAGAACACATTGCATTTAAAGAATAGTTCAACCAGTCCAACAGTATCCATTCGTTACTCTTTTTTGAGACAGAGTCTCCTCTGTCACCCAGGCTGGAGTGCAGTGGCGCCATCTCAGGTCACTGCAAGCTCTGCCACGTGGCTTCATGCCATTCTCCTGCCTCAGCCTCCCCAGTAACTGGGACTACAGGCACCCGCCACCACGCCCGGCTAATTTTTTTGTATTTTTTTTTTTAGTAGAGATGGGGTTTCACCGTGTTAGCCAGGATGGTCTCGATTTCCCGACCTCGTGATCTGCCCACCTCGGCCTCCCAAAGTGCTGAGATTATAGGCATGAGCCACTGCACCCGGCCCATTTGTTACATTTAACTCTCTTTCAATCCCTTATGTGAGTCAATAGATTTTTTGTAATTATTATACTTTAAGTACTGGGATACATGTGCAGAATGTGCAGGTTTGTTACATAGGTATACATGTGCCATGGTGGTTTGCTGCACTCATCAACCCATCATCTACATTAGGTATTTCTCCTAATGCTATCCTTCCCCCAGCCCTCCACCCAATGACAGGCACTGGTGTGTCATGTTCCCCTTCCTGTGTCCGTGGGTTTTCATTGTTCAACTCCCACTTATGAGTGAAAACATGTGGTGTTTGGTTTTCTGTTCCTGTATTAGTTTGCTGAGAATGATGGTTTCCAGCTTCATCCATGTCCCTGCAAAGGACATGAACTCATGCTTTTTTATGGCTGCATAGTATCCCATGGTACATATGTGCAACATTTTCTTTATTCAGTCTATCATTGATGGGCATATGGGTTGGTTCCAAGTCTTTGATATTGTGAATTGCACTGCAATAAACATATGTGTGCATGTGTCTTTATAGTAAAACGGCCTATAATACTTTGAGTATATACTCAGTAATTGACTTGCTGGGTCAAACGGTATTCTAGATCCTTGAGGAATCACCACACTGTCTTCCATGATGGTTGAACTAATTTACACTCCCACAAAAAGTGTAAAAGCCTTCCTATTTCTCCACAACCTCTCCAGCATCTGTTGTTTCCTGACTTTTTAATGATCACCATTCTAACTGGTGTGAGATGGTATCTCATCGTGGTTTTGATTTGCATTTCTCTAATGACCAGTGATGATGAGCTTTTTTAAATATGTTTGTTGGTCACATAAATGTCTTCTTTTGAGAAGTGTCTGTTCATATCCTTCATTCACTTTTTGATGGGATTGTTTGGTTTTTTTCTTGTAAATTTGTTTAAGTTTCTTGTAGATTCTAAATATTAGCCCTTTGTCAGATGGATAGATTGAAAAAATTTTCTTCCATTCTGTATGCTGCCTGTTCAGTCTGATGATAGTTTATTTTGCTGTGCAGAAGCTCTTTAGTTTAATTAGATCTCATTTGTCAATTTTGGCTATTGTTGTAATTGCTTTTGGTGTTTTACTCATGATGTCTTTGCCCATGCCTGTGTCCTTAATGGTATTGCCTAGGTTTCTTCTAGGGTTTTTATGGTTTTAGGTTTTACATTTCAATCTTTAACCCATCTTGAGTTAGTTTTTTATAATGTGTGAGAAAGGAGTCCAGTTTCAGTTTTCTGCATATGGCCAGTTTTCTCAACACCTTTTATTAAATAAGGAATCCTTTCTCCATTTCTTGTTTTTGTCGGATTTGTCAAAATCAGATGATTGTAGATGTTTGGCGTTATTTATGAGGCCTCTATTCTGTTCCATGGTCCTATATCTCTGTTTTGGTACCAGTACCCTGCTGTTTTGGTTACTGTAGCCTTGTAGTATAGTTTGAAGTTAGGTAGCATGATGCTTCTAGCTTTGTTCTTTTTCCTTGGAGTGTCTTGGCTATGTGGGCTCTTTTTTGGTTCCATGTGAAATTTAAAGTAGTTTTCTAATTCTGTGAAGAAAGTCAATGGTAGCAGGATGGGAATAGCACTGAGTTTATAAATTACTTTTGTTAGTATAGCCATTTTCAGGATATTGATTCTTCCTATCCATTAGCACGAAATGTTTTTCCATTTGTTTGTGTCCTCTCTTAATTCCCCGAGCAGTGGTTTGTAGTTCTCCTTGAAGAGGTACTTCACATCCCTTGTAAGTTGTATTCCTAGGTATTTTACTGTCTTTGTAGTAATTGTGAATGGGAGTGCACTCATGATTTGGCTCTCTGTTTGTCTATTATTGGTGTATAGAAAACCTTGTGATTTTTGCACTTTGATTTTGTATCCTGAGACTTTGCTGAAGTTGCTTATTGGCTTAAGGAGTTTTTGGGCTGAGACAATGGGGTTTGGGGCTGATACTAAATATACAATGGGGTTTAGGGCTGAGACTAAATGTATAATCATGTCATCTGCAAACAGAGAAAATTTTATTTCCTCTCTTCCTGTTTCAATACCCTTTACTTCTTTCTTTCTGATTGTCCTGGCCAGAACTTCCAATATCATGTTGAATAGGAGCGGTGAGAGAGGACATCCTTATCTTGTGCCAGTTTTCAAAGGGAATGCTTCCAGCTTTTGCCCATTCAGTATGATATTGGCTGTGGGTTTGTCATAAATAGCTTTTATTATTTTGAGATATGTTCCATCAATACCTAGTTTATTGAGTATTTTTAGCATGAAGGGCTGTTGAATTTTATCAGAGGCCTTTTCTGTATCTCTTTAGATAATCATGTGGTTTTTGTCATTGGTTCTCTTTATGTGATGGATTACATTTATTGATTTGTGTATGTTGTATGTTGTGTATGTAGAACCAGCCTTGCATCCCAGGGCTGAAGCTCACTTGATTGTGGTGGATAAGTTTTCTGATGTGCTGCTGGATTCAGTTTGCCAGTATTTCATTGAGGATTTTCGCATCGATGTTCATCAGGGATATAGGCCCGAAGTTTTATCTTTTTGTTGTGTCTCTGCCAGGTTTTGGTATCAGGATGATGCTGGCCTCATAAAATGAGTTAGGGAGGATTCCCTCTTTTTCAGTTGTTTGGAATAGTTTCAGAAGGAATGGTACCAGCTCCTCTTTATACCACTAGTAGAATTTGGCTATGAATCCATCTGATCCTGGACTTTTTTTTTTTTTTTTGGTTGGTAGGCTATTAATTACTGCCTCAATTTCAGAACTTGTTATTGGTCTATTCAGGGATTCGACTTCTTCCTGGTTTAGTCTTGGGAGAGTGTATGTGTCCAGGAATTTATTAATTTCTTCTAGATTTTCTGGTTTATTTGCATAGAGGTGTTTATAATATTCTCTGATGGTAGTTTGTGTTTCTGTGGGATCAGTGGTGATATCCCCTTTATAATTTTGTATTGTGTCTATTTGATTCTCCTCTCTTTTCTTCTTTGTAAGTCTGGCTAGTGGTCTTTCTATTTTGCTAATCTTTTCAAAAAATCAGCTCCTGGATTCATTGAAAGGTTTTTTTGTGTCTCTATCTCCTTCAGTTCTGCTCTGAACTTAGTGATTTCTTGCTTTCTGCTAGTTTTTGCATTTGTTTGCTGTTGCTTCTCTAGTTCTTTTAATTGTGATGTCAGGGTGTTGATTTTAGATCTTTCCCGCATTCTCCTGTGGATATTTAGTGCTATAAATTTTCCTCTAAACACGGTTTAGCTGTGTCCCAGATATTCTGGTACATTGAGTCTTTGTTCTCATTGGTTTCAAAGAACTTATTTATTCTGTCTTAATTTGTTGTTTACACAGTAGTCATTCAGGAGCAGGTTGTTCAGTTTCCATATAGTTCTGCAGTTTTGAGTCAGTTTCTTAATCCTGAGTTCTGATTTGACTGTGGTCTGAGAGACTGTTTGTTAAGATTTCTGTTCTTTTACATTTGCTGAGGAGTGTTTTACTTCCAATTATGTAGCTGATTTTAGAATAAGTGCTATATGGTACTGAGAAGAATGCATATTCTGTTGATTTGGGATGGAGAGTTCTGTAGATGTCTATTAGGTCCACTTTGTCCAGAGCTGAGTTCAAGTTCTGAATATCCTTATTAATCTTCTGTCTCATTGATCTGTCCAATATTGTCAGTGGCATGTTAAAGTCTCCTGCTATTGTTGTGTGAGAGTGTAAGTCTCTTTGTAGGTCTCTAAGAACTTGTTTTATAAATCTGTGTCCTCCGGTATTGGATGGATATATATTTAGAATAGTTAGCTATTTTTGTTGCATTGATCCCTTTACCATTATGTAATGCCCTTCTTTGTCTTTTTTGATCATTGTTGGTTTGAAGTCTGTTTATCAGAGAGTAGGATTGCAACTGTTGCTTTTTTTTTTTTTTTTTTGCTGTCCATTTGCTTGGTAAATATTCCTCCATCCCTTTTATTTTGAGCCTATGTGTGTCTTTGGAATTGAATGGGTCTTTTGAATACAGTACACCGATGGGTCTTGACTTTTCATCCAATTTGTCAGTCTGTGTCTTTTAATTGGGGCATTTAGTCCATTTACATTTAGGGTTAATATTGTAATGTTTGAATTTGATTCTGTCATTATGATGCTAGCTTGTTATTTTGCCTGTTAGTTGATGCAGTTTCTTCACAGTCTCAATGCTCTTTACATTTTTGTATGTTTTTGCAGTGGCTGATACCAGTTTTTTCTTTCCATATTTAGTGTTTCCTTCAGGAGCTCTTGCAAGGCAGGCCTGGTGGTGACAAATTCCCCCAGTATTTGCTTGTCTGTACAAGATTTTATCTTTCTTTCACTTCTGGATATGAAATCATGGATTGAAAATTCTTTTCTTTAATAATGTTGAATATTGGCCCCACTCTCTTCTGGCTTGTAGGGTTCCTGCTGAGAGATCCACCATTAGTCTGATGGGCTTCCCTTTGTGGGTAACCCAACCTTTCTCTCTGGCTTCCCTTAACAATTTTTCCTTCATTTCAACTTTGGTGAATCTGACTATTATGTGTTTTGGGGTGGCTCTTCTCAAGGAGTATCTTTGTGGTGTTCTCTGTATTTCCTGAATTTCAATGTTGACCTGTTTTGCTAGGTTGGGGAAGTTCTCCTGGATAATATTTTACAGTGTGTTTTCTAACTTGGTTCCATTCTCACCATCACTTTCAGATACAGCAATCTTCGCAGCTTGTTCATTCTCTTTCTCTTTTTTTCTTTTTCTTTTCTTTCTTTTTTCCTTTTTTTTTTTTTTTTTTTTTTTTTGAGGTGGAGTCTTGCACTGTCACCTGGGCTGGAGTGCAGTGGTGCGATGTCAGCTCACTGCAACCTCCACTTCCTGGGTTCCAGTGATTCTCTTGCTTCAGCCTCCCGAGTAGCTGGGATTACAGGCATCTGCCACCACACCCAGCTAACTTTTTCTTTTCTTTTTATTTTTAGTAGAGATGGGGTTTCACCATGTTGGTGAGACTGGTTTTGAAATCCTGACCTTGTGATTCGCCCACCTTAGCCTCACAAAGTGCTGGGATTACTGGCATGTGCCACTGAGCCTGGCCTCTTTTTTCTCTAATCTTGTCTTCATGCTTTTTTGCATTAAGTTGATCTTCAATCTCTGATATCTTTTCTTCCGCTTGATTGAATCGGCTATTGATAACTGTGTATGCTTCACCAAGTTCTCATGCTGTGTTTATCAGCTCCATTGGGTCATTTATATTCTTCTCTAAACTGGTTATTCCAGTTAGCTGTTCCTGTAACCTTTTATCAAGGTTCTTAGCTTCCTTGCATTGGGATAGAATATGCTCCTTTAGCTCGGAGGAGTTTGTTATTACCCACCTTCTGAAGCCTACTTCTGTCAGTTCGTCAAACTCATTCTCTGTCTGGTTTTGTTCCCTTGATGGTGAGGATTTGTGATCCTTTGGAGGAGAAGAGGCTTCCGATTTTTCAAATTTTCAGGATTTTTGTGCTGGTCTTTCCTCATCTTCATGGATTTATCTACCTTTGGTCTTTGAAATTGGTGACCTTTGGATGGGGTTTTTTGGATGGGCGTACTTTTTGTTGATGTTATTGCTTTCTTTTTGCTAGTTTTCATTCTAACAGTCAGGGCCCTCTGCTGCAGGTCTGCTGGAGTTTGCTGGAGGTCCACTCCAGACCATGTTTGCCTCGGTATCAAGAGTGAAGTCTGCAGAACAGCAAAGATTGCTGCCTGCTCCTTCCTCTGGAAGCTTCATCCCAGAAGGGCACCTTCCAGATGCCAGCTGGAGCTCTCCTGTATGAGTTATCTGTCAACCCCTGCTGGGAGTTATCTCTCAGTCAGGAGGCACGGGAGTCAGGGACCCACTTGAGGAGGCAATCTGTCCCTTAGCGGAGCTCAAGCTCTGTTCTGGGAGATCTGCTGCTCTCTTCAAAGTTGGTAGGCAGGAATGTTTAAGTCTGCTGAAGCTGCGCCTATAGCCTCCCCTTCCCCGAAGTGCTCTGTTCTAGGGAGATGGGAGTTTTAAGCCCCTGACTGGGGCTGCTGCCTTTCTTTCAGAGATGCCCTGTCCAAAGAGAAAGAATCTAGAGAGGTACTCTGGCTATAGTGGCTTTGCCAAGTTGTGGTGGGCTCCACCCAATCCCAACTTCCCAGTGTCTTTGTTTACACTGTGAGGGGAAAACTGCCTACTCAAGCCTCAGTAATGGCAGACACCCCTCCCCCAACCAAGCTCGAACATCCCAGGTTGACTTCAGACTGCTGTGCTGGCAGTGAGAATTTCAAGCCAGTGGATCTTAGCTTGCTTGGCTCCATAGGTGTGGGATCCGCTGAGCTAGACCCCTTGGCTCCCTGGCTTCAGCCCCATTTCCAGGGGAGTGAATGGTTCTGTCTCAAAACCTCCTGCAGCTAGCTAGATGTCTGCTCAAATGGTCACCCAGTTTTGTGCTTGAAACCCAAGGCCCTGGTGGTATAGGCACCCAAGGGAATCTCCTGGTCTGCAGGTTGGGAAGACCATTGGAAAAGCATAGTATCTGGACTGGATAGCACCATCCCTTACGGCACAGTCCCTCACGGCTTGCCTGAGTGGAGGAAGTTCCCTGACCCCTTGAGCTTCCTGAGTGAGGCGACGCCCCACCCTGCTTCTGCTCACCCTCCATGGGTTGCACTCACTGTGTAACACACTGTTCTGCGTTGATCTTGCTGGGAGCTGCAGACTGAGGCTGTTCCTATTCAGTCACCTTGCCAGCCACCCTCGAGTCAATAGATTTTTTAAAAATTCTAATTTCTTTGGTTGTCTGAAATTCCTGAGAACCACTCACTCTCCTTCACCTACAGAGCTCAATTTCTCCTTCTTACCATTCTGATCTCTCAAGTTTTCTCTGTGTTGCCTTTTGCTACAGAACACCTTTAAATTGGTTCTACTCAACACCCCTAACACACAAACACACACGTGCAGCTGCATGCACACACTATACCCACCATGAACAGGTCCTGGACTTCCCTGTTCTCCAGCTCTGACTTTCTCTGTAGTGCGAATCGGCCTGCAAAACCTTTTATCCTTTCTCTTTTCTTCCATGGGGTATTGGATTTGGAGGAAGAAGAAAGAGGTCTATGAACATGCATATTATTAATTTTTTCCTATTATTTATCTCAACTGAAAAACAGTAATATTAAATGCCCTTTATTACGGCATGTGTTAAACTCATGTCAACAGGGTCTGTCAGTAGTACTCATTTTTTCCTGCTGGGTGTTAGGAATACATGATTTGTTAAAGTGTTGGTGCACTATTTTTTAAAACAAACATTTTTTTATAAAGGTTCTAGCATTGAGAAATATTGATAAAACAGTACAGAGAATTCCTATATATCCTATACTCAGTTTCCCTTATTATCATCTTACATCAGTATGACACATTATAATTAACAAATCAATATTGATACATTTTTATTAATGTTTATGTTTTACACAAATTTCCTTAGTAAAGGAAACAATGTTTCTCGTTTATGTGTTTGTTCCTTTTTGTTTCAGGATTCCATTCAGGATACTTCATTATATGTAGAGTTGACCCTGGAACAACATAAAGGTTAGGGGTGCCAATCACCTGTGCGGTCGAAAACCTGAGTATAATTTTTACTTCTACAAACCTTAATTACAAATAGCCTACCGTTAATCTGAAGCTCTACTAATAACATGAATAGTTGATTAGTACATATTTTGTGTATGTATTATTTACGTATTCTTAGGGTAAAATAACCTAGAAAAAAAGGAAATGTTATTAATAAAATCATAAGGAAGAGAAAATATACTCACTATTCAATAAGTGGAAGTGGATCATCTTTTTTTAAATTGTACTTTAAGTTCTAGGGTACATGTGCACAACATGCAGGTTTGTTACATACGTATATATGTGCCATATTGGTTTGCGGCACTCATTAACTCATCATTTACATTAGATATTTCTTCTAATGCAATCCCTCCCCCATCCCCCCACCCCATGACAGGTCCTGGTATGTGATGTTCCCCTTCTTGTGTCCAAGTGTTCCCATCATTCAGTTCCCACCTATGAGTGAGAACATGCAGTATTTGGTTTTCTGTCCTTGCAGTAGTTCGCTCAGAATGATGGTTTCGTTTCATCCATGTCCCTACAAAGGACATGAACTCATCCTTTTTTATGGCTACGTAGTATTCCAAGGTATATATGTGCCACATTTTTTAATCCATTCTATCATTGATGGACATTTGGGTATGTTCCAAGTCTTTGCTATTGTGAATAGTGCTGCAATAAACATACATGTGCATGTGTCTTTATAGTAGCATGATTTGTAATCTTTTGGGTATATACCCAGTAATGGGATGGCTGGGTCAAATGGTATTTCTAGTTCTAGATCCTTGAGGAATTGCCACACTGTCTTCCATAATGGTTGAACTAGTTTACACTCCCAGCAACAGTGTGAAAGCGTTCCTATTCCATCCTCTCCAGCACCTGTTGTTTCCTGACTTTTTAATGATTGCCATTCTAACTGGTGTGAGATGGTATCTCATTGTGGTTTTGATTTGCATTTCTCTGATGGCTAGAGATGATGAGCATTTTTTCATGTGTCTGTTGGCTGCATAAATGTCTTCTTTTGAGAAGTGTCTGTTCATATCTTTTGCCCACTTTTTGATGGTGTTTTTTGATTTTTTCTTGTAAATTTGTTTAAGTTCTTTGTAAATTCTGGATATTAGCCCTTTGTCAGATGGGTAGATTGCAAAAATTTTCTCCCATTCTGTAGGTTGCCTATTCACGCTGATGGTAGTTTCTATTGCTGTGCAGAAGCTCTTTAGTTTAATTAGACCCCATTTGCCTATTTTGGCTTTTGTTGCCATTGCTTTGGGTGTTTTAGTCACGAAGTCCTTGCCCATGCCTATGTCCTGAATGGTATTGCCTAGGTTTTCTTCTAGGGTTTTTATGGTTTTAGGTCTAACATTTAAGTCTTTAATCCATCTTGAATTAATTTTTGTATAAGGTGTAAAGAAGAGATCCAGTTTCAACTTTCTACATATGGTTAGCCAGTTTTCCCAGCACCATTTATTAAACAGGGAATCGTTTCCCCATTTCTTGTTTTTGTCAGGTTTGCCAAGGATCAAATGGTTGTAGATGTGTGGTGTTATTTCTGAGGCCTCTGTTCTGTTCCATTGGTCTATATCTCTGTTTTGGTAATAGTAACATGTTGTTTTGGTTACTGTAGCCTTATAGTATAGTTTGAAGTCAGGTAACATGATGCCTCCAGCTTTGTTCTTTTTGCTTAGGATTGACTTGGCAATGTGGGCTCTTTTTTGGTTCCATATGAACTTTAAAGTAGTTTTTTCCAATTCTGTGAAGAAAGTCATTGGTAGCTTCATGGGGATGGCATTGAATCTATAAATTACCTTGGGCAGTATGGCCATTTTCATGATACTGGTTCTTCCTATCCATGAGCATGGAATGTTTGTCATTTGTTTGTGTCCTCTTTTATTTCGTTAAGCAATGGTTTATAGTTCTCTTTGATGAGGTCATTCACATCCCTTGTAAGCTGGATTCCCAGGTATTTTATTCTCTTTGTAGTAAATGTGAATAGGAGTTCACTCATGATTTGGCTCTCTGTTTGTTATTGGTGTATAGGAATGCGTGTGATTTTTGCACACTGATTATGTATCCTGAGACTTTGCTGAAGTTGCCTATCAGCTTAAGGAGATTTGGGGCTGAGATAATGGGGTTTTCTAAATATGCAATCATGTCATCTGCAAACAGGGACAATTTGACTTCTTCTTTTCCTGATTGAATACTCTTTCTTTCTCTTGCCTGATTGCCCTGGTCAGAACTTCCTATTATGTTGAATAGGAGTGGTGAGAGAGGGCATCCCTGTCTTGTGCCAGTTTTCAAAGGGAATGCTTCCAGTTTTTGCCAATTCATGATGATATTGGCTGTGGGTTTTTCATAAATAGCTCTTATTATTTTGAGATACATTCCATCAATACCTAGTTTATTGGGAGTTTTTAGCATGAAGGGCTGTTGAATTTTGTCAAAGGCCTTTTCTGCATCTATTGAGATAATCATGTGGTTTTTATCTTTGATTCTGTTTATGTGATGGATCACGTTTATTGATTTGCATATGTTGAAACAGCCTTACATCCCAGGGATGAAGCCAACTTGATTATGGTGGACAAGCTTTTTTATATGCTGCTGGATTCAGTTTGCCAGTATTTTATTGAGGATTTGCGCATCAATGTTCATCAGGGATATTGGCCTAAAATTCTCTTTTTTTGTTGTGTCTCTGCCAGGCTTTGGTATCAGGATGATACTGGCCTCATAAAATGAGTTAGGGAGGATTCCCTCTTTTTCTCTCGATTGGAATAGTTTCAGAAGGGATGGTACCAGCTCCTCTTTGTACCTCCGGTAGAATTCAGCTGTGAATCCATCTGGTCCTGGAATTTTTTTGGTTAGTAGGCTATTAATTATTGCCTCAATTTCAGAACCTGTTATTGGTCTATTCAGGGATTCAACTTCCTCCTAATTTAGTCTTGGGAGGGTGTATATGTCCAGGAATTTGTCCATTTCTCCTAGATTTTCTAGATTATTTGTATGGAGGTATTTATAGTATCTTCTGATGGTAGTTTCTATTTCTGTAGGATCAGTGGTGATATCCCCTTTATCATTTTTTATTGCGTCTATTTGATTCTTCTCTTTTCTTCTTTATTAGTCTTGCTAGCAGTTTATCAATTTTGTTGACCTTTTCGAAAAACCAGCTCCCAGATTCATTGATTTTTTGAGGGTTTTTGTGTGTGTGTGTGTCTCTATCTCCTTCAGTTCTGCTCTGATCTTAGTTATTTCTTGCCTTCTGCTGGCTTTTGAATTTGTTTGCTCTTACTTCTCTAGTTCTTTTAATTTTGATGTTAGGGTGTAGATTTTTGATCTTTCCTGCTTTCTCTTGTGGAAATTTAGTGCTATAAATTTCCCTCTACACACTGCTTTAAATGTGTCCCAGAGATTCTGGTATGTTGTGTCTTTGTTCTCCTTGGTTCCAAATAAAATATTTGTTTCAGCCTTCATTTCATTATTTACTCAGTAGTCATTTAGGAGCAGGTCGTTCAGTTTCCATGTAGTTGTGCAGTTTTGAGTGAGTTTCTTAATCCTGAGTTCTAATTTGATTGCACTGTGGTCTGAGAGACAGTTTGTTGTGATATCTGTTCTTTTACATTTGCTGAGGAAGTAATTTTACATTTACTTCCAACTATGTGGTCAAGTTTGGAATAAGTGCAATGTGGTGCAGAGAAGAATGTATATTCTGTTGATTTGGGGTGGAGAGTTCTGTAGATGTCTATTAGGTCTGCTTGGTGCAGAGCTGACTTCAAGTCCTGGGTATCTTTGTTAACCCTCTGTCTCATTGATCTGTCTATTATTGACAGTGGGGTGTTAAAGTCTCACATTATTATTGTGCAGGAGTCTAAGTCCCTTTGTAAGTCTCTAAGGACTTGTTTTATGAATCTGGGGGCTCCTGTACTGGATGCATATATATTTAGGATAGTTAGCTCTTCTTGTTGAATTGATCCATTTACCATAATGTAATGGCCTTCTTTGTCTCCTTTGATCTTTGTTAGTTTAATGTCTGTTTTATCAGAGACTAGGATTGCAACCCCTGCTGGGTTTTTTTTTTGTTTTTTGTTTTTTGTTTTCTTTCCATTTGCTTGGAAAGTCTTCCTCCATCCCCTTATTTTGGGCCTACCTGTGTCTCTGCACGTAAGATGGGTCTTGCCATCCCACTGTCCAACCAGTCCCAATGAGATGAACCAGGTACCTCAGTTGGAAATGCAGAAATCACCCATCTTCTGCATCGATCACGCTGGGAGCTGCAGACTGGAGCTGTTCCTATGCGGCCATCTTTGGATCATCTTTATCTTTGTCAACTTCACATTGAGTAGGCTGAAGAAGAGGAGATAAAAGAGGGTTTGGTCTTGCGGATTCAGGGGTAGCAGAGGCTACAGATGATCCACATATAAGTGTACATGGGCATTTCATACCCGTGTTGCTCAAGGGTCACCTGCCATTGTTATGTCTCTTTAATCTTCTTCTATGGGTTCTGACAGCTCCTCAGACTCCTTTTGGTTTTGATGATTTTGATGCTTTTAAGGAGTATCAATCACATACTTTGTAGCATCTCCTTCAACTGGGATTTGTCTGATATTTTTCTCATGATTAAACTGGGGCTATGTGTTTTGGGGAGGATGACCACAGAGGTACAGTGCCATTTTTATCACATTGAGTCAAGGGCACATACTATCAACATTACTTATCACGGTTGATGTTGACCTTGGTCATCTGACTGAGTTATTGCTTCTTAGATTTATCTACTTGAAATTACTCTTCCCTTTCCACTCTTCCTAGGTGGACTATAGCACCAGGTTTTCTCTTATTATTATTATTATTATTATTTTACTTTAAGTTCTAGGGTACATGTGCACAACGTGCAGGTTTGTTACATATGTATACATGTGCCATGTTGGTGGGCTGCACCCGTTAACTCGTCATTTACATTAGGTATATCTCCGAATGCTATCCCTCTCCCCTCCCCCACCGCCCGGCAGGCCCCCGTGTGTGATGTTCCCCACCCAGTGTCCATGTGTTTTCATTGTAGAACCAAGTTTTCTTAAGTTAAATGCATTATATTGCAGCTTTTAGAGTATAAGATTAGTTGATATTACTGGAAAAAAATCCCTTGCTAAAATATTAAATAACAAAGATTTGGCACAATTTTTCCAATTAAACTTCAGTTTGCTTTTCAAAATTTTAGAGGTGTTTCAGTAATTTGGCTCCATTTTCTGGGGGAAAATGGTATAAAAGGACATTCCCTAGTAAGTTCAGGTTGTTTTAATGAAGTTTTTTATGTAATTCATACACAAACTATTTGGATAATCAGAAGAAATCAGATTTTATTTGTAGCAAAGCAAAATGATCATAATTTCCATATGCACTCAAAAATAAACAAAGTATACATAAAGAAAAGAAGAAATAATCTATCTAAGACTTAATGGAAAATGTCCGGTCATAACGGCCAAATAATGGAGTGTTTTCTAGAGTATGGATCATTTTTATCATCATCATAAACAACACTCATAACAGTCATTATTCAACTAAAATGAAATTAAATCGGAAAGATAGCATAATATCACTAAACCAAAATTATGAAGATTTGAAAGAAGAACTCTACATCTTTCCTTTTATAAATTCTCTTAACATCTCTTTTGCTACTTTAGTTCTTTTCTCTTTTCATTTAAATTCTACCTTTAATGAGATAGTTCAAATGGTCACATCTTAACAATAGATTTAAAGAGCTGGCACTGTGATTAAGGGGTCCCAAATGTTCAAACTTCTGTCTGGGATAAAATTGAAATAAGGTTTTAAACTCTTATTTTATTTTCTATTTGGTTTTAAGTAACATAACATTAGTAAAACTCTTACATTGGTGTGAAACCACAGTAGGATTAAGAAGCAACTGAGCCCAGCAAGTTCCAAGCACTCCACTCTGAAAGGTCAATAAACATTACTGGAATAAATCAGGAATATGGTGGCAGTTAATAAAGGCTTTCTCATTCAACTTCTAAAATAACCAGAGAAATAGAAAGTATATTGAATGGAAATAGATTTTTTTAAAGTCCTTGCAGATATGCTCTTGATCAAGAGAACCGAACTCTCTGAAGTCAGCTGGCGTATAGTCATACAAAGTCAGCAGTCTCAGCAGAATTTCTGAAAAGTAATCATGGATGTCAAGCCCATTTTACAAGGAATGAGTTATTTGTGATTACCTAAATTTTAGGAATTATAATGCTGCCTAATAAGTTGTATGATGATGGGAAACAGCATGTAACGAAATATGTGATAAATTCCTTATTTGCTTCATTTATTTATAATATTTGTAAATATTAAATAGGATTAATGTACATGATATAAAATAGAAATGCACTATATGGCATATAATGAAAAATCTCCCCTTTTCCCCTGTGCCTCGAAAACCATTCCACTCCTCAAAGACAACCAGTTTTCCTAAACTTCAGGAGATATTCCATTAATTTCTAAAATTATCCACAGAAATATTATTCCACATAAATGGTAAAATTATATGTTGTTCTGCACCTTGTAATTTTTTCCCTTAACACATCTTGGAAAACTTTCCATATCACAAATACAGAATTTGATATTTTTTAAATGGTTTATAGCGTATTGCATTGTGTGGTTGAATGATAATTAATATATTAACTCTCACTGATGGACATTTTAGTTGTTTATAAGCTTTGACATTATAACTGATGTTCCAATTAATCTTCATAATACATCATGTCACATGTATTCTTAAAATACCTGTTAAAAGTACCCTATTGTGTATAATTTTCACTAATTGATAACCAGCTTTTCTTTAGGCTTTAAGTAAATATGAAACTTATTTTCATAAAATATCAGTTTGAACAAGTAGGTGAGCAGTTAATTTACTGAGGGCCCCCACAAGCCACAATTTTGCCTTGGGTTTTTAGTGTTTTTCCTAAGATAGTTTACATATTTGGAGACATCAATCAAGATACAAGGTCAGAAAAAAAGAGGAAGTTTTTAAAATTGTGGATTTATTTATATAAAGGTTTTTAAATATTATGGAAATTGTCCCACTTACTTATACATTTAAGAAATGATCAACTTCTTGAATTAAAACTTTACCAAAAATTCCAAGGCTTATTATTGCCATTCACATGGAAATGAAATGGGTAAGATCAATGGCAGCACTTATCATGATGGGATATGAGAAAGATTGCTCGATTTCACCCACGTGGGATTAGAATCACAGAGACCCAGTGTTAGACATCAATGGCCTCTAGTTACCATAGGTTAATCAGCTTCTGTCAATAGTAAGGCAAGAAAATTTCTGGCCAGAGGGTATGAAATACTGCTTGAAAAAAACTAAAACACCTTTCTCATTACCTCTGAGTTATTCTTAAACAGCTGACAGGAGAATAGATAAGTGAAAACCTGACAAGACATCCCCCAACTAGAGTGATAATTTGCAAGAAAAAAAAAATGTGGCAGTCAAATACAGTATCATGCAGATTCAAGTCCTACTGTGGGAGACCTTGAGGAACACTAAAATAGAGGACAAAGGTAACCAGCAATGTATAATCATTATTTTAAGTTGTTTTTGTTGAATGATCTGTGTAATGAACTGAGTTTTACTAAAGTTCCAATTTCAGATACTTTTATTATTTTTAATCAAGGAAATTTCTTAAAGACATGATTAAATATGATATACATGTTAAGTTGTTAGATTTTATTAAAAATCATCAGTTAAAAATTATTAGAAAAATTCTGCCTTTTTCCAATTAAAAAATGGGTATAGGATCTGAATAGACATGCCCCCAAATAAGATCTACAAATAACCAACAATCACGTGAAAAGATATTCAAAATCATTAGTTATCAGGATGATGCAAATCAAAAGCACGATGAGATACTACTTCACAACCACTAGGATGGTTAGAATTTTAAAAGTACAATAATAATAAGTGTTGGCAAGGACACAGAGAAATCAGAAACTTCACATGCTACTGGCTGAAATGTAAAATGGTACTGCCACTTTGGAAAATAGTCCGGTGATTAACTGCTCAAATCATTAAACATGGAGTTACAAAAAGGCCCAGCTGTTGCACTTCTAGGCATATCCCCAGGAGAAATGAAATATGGTCACAGAAAAACTAGTACACGAGTGTTTACAGCAGCATCGTTCATAATTGTCAAATGGTAGAAACAACCCAAATGTCCATCAGCTGATGAATGGATGAATAAAATGTGGTATAGTCACAAAATGGAATATTATTTGGCCATAAATGGGAACAAAGTACTGATAAATGCTACAACATGAATGAACCTTGAAAACATTATGCTAAACAAAAGAAACCAATCACAAAAGACCACATATTATATAATTCCATTCACATGAAAGTCCAAAACCTAGAAATCTATAGAGACAGAAAGTAGATTAGTAGCTGCTTAGGGCTAGAGTGAGAAGAGTATGAAGTAGGTGGTTGTCTGTGTCTGTGTTGCTATAACAAAGTATCTGAGACTGGATAATTTATAGAGAACATAATTTGATTTCTCATAGTTCTGCAGTCTGGGAAGTTCAAGATCAAAACACCACTAGGTTTATTTTCTGGTGAGGGGCCACTCTCTACTTCCAAGACAGTGCCTTGAATATTGCATACTCTGGAAGGGAGAAATACCATGTTCTAACATAGTAGAAGGTGGAAGGGCAAAAAAGGATGAACTCCCTCCATCAAGCCCTTTTGTAGGAGCACCTAATCCCATTCATGAAGGAGAAGCCTTCATGACCTGATCACCTCTGAATACTATCACATTGACAATACCTGAATTTTGGAGGAGACACATTCAAACCATAGCAGGGGTGATTACTAAAGTGTACAGTTTCTTATTGAGGTGATGAAAATGTTCTACAAATTGACTGTGGGGATAGTGACATCACATATCTGTGACTATACTAAAAACCACTGTGTTGTACACTTAAAGTATATGACTTGTGTAGCTTGAGAATTATATCTTAATAAACCTGGTTTTTTTTATGTCATCCCCTCCCCAGGAAAAAAAAATAATTTGCCCTTGTTATATAATTCTGCGTCTGCTCTAGTTTATTTAGATAATCTCTGGTTGCTGGGAGAATTAGCGGTTTTGTAATAAGACAAGGGACGGTTTTACAGAGAAAGAAATAATCACAGTGGTCTTTTTAACCTTCTGTATAATCAAGCACCATTGAACATTTAGCAGCCAACTGTCAGAAGCAGCTTCTGCCAGAATATTCTAAAGCATTTATGAAGAATGAGTTATTCTGATTTCTGAATTGTCAGAGTGAGAAAAACACAGCTGCTTTCAATGGAAAGAAAATTAGATTGAAAAAAGAAGGAGCAAAGAAATATCCCTATTGTTCGTGAAAGTCTCTTTCTTACTAGGTTTTCAAAGTACAGGGACTATCAGAAAATGAAACTCTTTACCTGATTTTTCTACATACCTATTTACAACTACTTCTGTATAAAACCATGAACATACGGAAAAATCAGGGAGATATTCTTTTCATCTAATTGAATGTCTATTGTGCACTCAATCTGGAGGAGAGTATAAGATGACTTTCCGAGGGAGTAGAATAGAAACCTTAGACAATTTCTTGTCACTAGCAGGACACACCAAATGCTTTTCTCTTTTTTTCAGTCCAGTGTTTTTAAAACCCAAGCCTCTCGATTTCCATATAATTCAGGCAATGAGCAAATATTGTATGTATATTATTTCATTTAATATCATAGCAGCACCATGAAGCAAATGTGTCAGTGCAGACCCTTTAAAAATGCATACTAAAGCTGACAAAATACAAAATACTCAAAGACTCAAGGCTAGGAAGGAGATAGGAACCAGAGAGGTAAGCTGAGACCAGTGGCGTAGTGGATATCAGAGTTTTGTAAATACTTCAGTTTTGGAGGTTTAGGTTTTAAGATAAAATGAAGTGCTAGAGACTGGAGACATGGCCTTGAGCCTATGAAATACAGAAGTTGGAACTAAACCCCTCTGCATAAAATCAGGATCCGGAAAACTACCTCATCAGTAAAACAGGGATTAGAAAAATATATTAAAAAGTAAAGAAAACGATAAGGTTACATTTTGGTTCCCCCTGAAAACTGGGTAGGAAAAAAATCTCCTCTGAGAACTTGGAACTAAAGTCAGTTCGTACACAGATGTGGGGTTCAAATTTCAATTTATATAATTCAAATTCAATATATTTAAATTCAATTTTTTTTTTTTTTTTTTTAAAGACAGAGTCTCACTCTGTCACCCAGGCTGGAGTGCAGTGGTGCAATCTTGGCTCACTGCAACCTCCACCTCCCAGATTCAAGCGACTCTCCTGCCTCAGCCTCCCCAGTAGTTGGAACTACAGGCACCCACCACCAGGCCCTGATAATTTTTGTATTTTTAGTATAGGTGGGGCTTCACCATGTTGACTAGGCTGGTCTTGAACTCCTGACTTCAAATGATCCACCCACCTTGGCCTCCCAAAGTGCTGGGATTACAGGCATGAGCCACCGCACATGGCCTCAAATTTATACAATGTACGTGGTCTGAGAAACCCCGGGCTGATAAATTTAAAATTCTACCCCAATTTAAGGGTGCCTATCAAAAAACAAAAAGAACTCTTTAGAGAGACATACCCAGGCCTCAGGGAATTGCCAGATGTAGGGTTCAGAGGAAGATACACTCACAGCTCACAATTAAAAACACAAGCCCAATAAAACTAATTCAATGGAGCTGACAAAAGCCATCAAAATGGAATTAGATGCTCTCAATTAGGACATTAAATATTGAAGTTATTGGGTACAGGAAAGGAGAAAAAGAGAAAGAGGAGAGTTTTTTCTTGCAGGGAGAAGAAAAACTTACACATAGCTAAATAAATTTCTAAGTGATCCATATTTAAAATACGTGAATATAATACATTTGATATGTAAATAGAACTCTGTACCTAACAAATTAAGAATAAACATTATCTAGAATGCATAGAACGTTTACAAAATCAACCATGTGCCAGGGCTTAAAGAAAATGTCAACATCATATAAAAACAAATATCATGCAAATTATGTTCTCTAATCATGATACATGGATCCAAGAAAAAAATAAAATAGAAATTTTGAAATGCTTTAAACAATGCTGAAAGTGGTACATCTCAAACAGTTTAGGTATTACAATGTTGCTAAGAACATTCTTGTGTGTCTCTTGTAGGTCATGTACAAGTTTCTGTAAAATCTATACCTAAAGATTGGAATTTTTTGGCTACAGGATATGGTCAGGTTAAACTTTTAACATAATGCCAAATTGTTTTCTAAGCTTTTTGTATCAGTTTATGCTTGCCAGTTGTGAATACAGCATTATATATAATATAGTTATTCCCAAATTTTCTTCATTATAATATTTATTATAAAGATCTGACTTTTTTATATCATAAAAATCCTGGATTAACTATTCTTATATACCAATTTTTTTATCTTGTCCTTTTTTTATGGTATAATTTCCTGGGACCAAAGTTCTGGTCCCAGGTATGCATGCATATTTGAAACTTCATTATGTATTCTCTCATTTGCCCTTCAGAAATATCCATGAGGGTCCATTTTTCCATATACTTGCCAATACAAAGTAGTATCAACGTTTTCTGTCTTGCCAATCTTATAGTTGAAAAATGATAGCTCATTGTTGCTTTCATATTTATTTTTAGCTGGTTTTAATACCTTTTCATATATTTATTATTCTTTTGCATGTTTACTTGGGGATTGACATTAAATTGTGAATAATTTGAATCAGCCTAAGAATATATATGACAATCATGTAGAAAATGCCCACACCTCTCACCATTCCTCATATTTTACCCCTACATTTATATACATATTTAGCAATAATGACTTAAGGCCACCAATACTATGGCAATACAAAGAGTTTTTATTAAGCTTTTATCATGTGGCATACGCTTGACTAAGGACTTTACATACCTGGATTATTCGTTAATTTATCTACTCATTTAACAGTTGTTTACTCAGACCCAGGGAGTGACTAGTTGTGCAATTTAGAGCAAAACAAAGCATCTGCCTTTAACTCAGTGAGAGGATGACAATAAATAATCATCAGACACATCATTACAAAATAGGAAGTGAAATAAAAACAAGAGTATGCTAAAATAGAGAATAACATGGGGTTGTGTGTGAATTGAATAATTAAAGAAGGCAAGGGGACCCTAATGAATGAGAAGGAGCCAAAAATCCTGGAAGGGAAAGAGCTTTCTTGCAGAAGGAAGAATATATGCAATGACCTCAGGAAAATGAGAAACTGAAAGATGGGCCCTGTGACTAGCGTGAAGTGAGTGAAGGTGAAATGATGTGAAATTAAATTGAAGACGTCAGCAGGAATTAGACCTCTTAGGGCCATGCTGGACAAGATGCAGAGGCCACTTCATTCCTTGTGCCATGAGAAGCTTAACCTAAGAGAGAAGTGCCCAGAGGTGGCCTTGACCTTCTACCAATGATCCAGATCTGAAGATTATTTTAGCATCACATTTCCATTATTACACATAAATTGAGTATAAATTAAATTGTAATCTTTAACAAGCATATAACTATCATATCTCTCATAGATTTAAGATAGCTGAATAATATAAATTTGAACTTGCTAAAAAAGCATTTAATATCTCCTATAAAACAATGCCCTACTAAGTGCCGAAGATAAAACTTAAATAGAGTACTCTAAATCAGTGCTCTGTTTATGACATTGCAAGAAAAATCTACTCCTTATATCTACTGACAATGCTTTGCTGTTTCATCCAGTTTCATGTATGAACTGGACTTACTGAAACATTTATAGGAATACCCTTGCTAGGTAAAACATGTATCTGCAATTTGACAGCATTATGTGCATCCTTGTCATTTTGATTACAGTATCATCTTGTTTCTTCTGCTTTTAGATGTTCTTAAGGTCACAGTAAATAAGATCTCCCTAGCAGCTTTTCATTCCTATTTGATCTTCACGAAAACCATGATACTTTGGCTGAGTAAATATTGTCTCCTTTTTATAGATGAAGAGGTACAAGCTAACCTCACTGACCTTCAGATTTCTAACCTAGAAAACGGAGGCAAGGATACTTACCCTGCCAACATCTCGTACTTCCTCAGATAAAATAAAATAAAATAATGGATGGGACAATGCCTGAAGAATAGATACATCATTGAAAGATAAGCTAGGATTATTTCATCATAAAATAGGACACTTCTTTATCATAAACATTGTAACACAGATGCGTAAAAAGCATGCGTATGATCCATATCATATCTTCATTTTGTTCTAAGCCCTCATGGTAATGAACTTTGAGATGAAAGAAGACCTAAATCTGTCACAACAGAGTGGCTCAAGCTCTTACATTTTAAAACATCTCATTTTAGGTTAATTCCTACCATTTTTGGCAAAGCGTAAGTCAATGTAAAGTTGACATTTCTCATCAGGCTATCTCACCTTAGTCAAAGATTTTTTTAGAAAATAGGTGTGTACAAGAAAACACTTATATGTCCTTATGGGATTGTGGCAGAACCCCTGGTGTTAAACCAGCCCCATGCTCCTCTCTGGCTCCCATTGGCTCTTGGCTGAGGCAAAGTCATTTTACCTGTGTTCATGTTGGTCTCTATCTTCTCTGCATCTGCTTGTGAGGTTTTACAGCTGGTATCATGCTAATTTCCTCTCTCAGTCCAGCCATAGTCCAGCAGTTCACATCCTGTACCTCAGCCCAACCTCATTTCTCTCGGCCCTTTGGATAATCTAAGTCTCAGCCTTGGGCTCCATCTGAACCCTGGCCAAGTCTGCCTCTCTTCAGCTTCTGGTAGGGGTTCTCAGCTCCCTTCACTACTGCAGCCCCATTGCCAACCTGCTGACTCTCAACCTTAGGTATCACTGAGGACATATGAGAAATTCTGAATCTCTTCAGTGTTACCAACAGGTGTGAGGGAAATGAAGGAAAGGGAGAGGAGATACTTTCTTCCCTGCCTCCCTCTCATGCTATCTGGTTTCTACACTTGCTGTAGCCACTCCTTGCAGTAAAAGGTGCTCCACCAGGCTACCTCCAACCAGAGTCCCAAACTGATAATAGGACACAAGTCCATTCTGTCTCTGTTTTTGAACTTACAACTAACCTGTCCTTTTTATTCTACATCTATTCCTCACCTTGGGTTTCAATGAAAAAATGGGAGAAGAGCAATGGTACCTTGTGGCTTCCATCTCCCTCTGTTTCCCTCTCTCGACTCTTGTTCTTTTTCCTGAAACTGCTGTGAGCTTCTTTACATAATATTTTCCTTCTCTTCTACTTCTTTTCATGTGATGAATAATGTAGTAGCATATCTGCTGACCAATAAAGGGAAATATAATCATGCACCATGTGTGGTTGATGACAGACTGCATCTACAACAGTAGTCTCATAAATCATAATACTGTAGTTTTTACTCTTAGCTTTTCTCTGTTTAGATATGTTTAGATACACACATACTTACCGTTTTGTTACAGTCGCTTACAGACTCAGTAAAGTCACATGCTGTACAGGCTTGTAACCTAGGAACAATAGGCTTACACCATATAGCCTAGTTGTGTAGTAGGCCATACCATCTAGGTTTGTGTTTAATTAGACTCTCCCATATTTACACAATAATGAAACCTCTAATGACACATTTCTCAGAATGTATCCCCTTTGTTAAGTCATGCAAGACTGTTTATCTATCTGTATTTTCTCCATTCTCATCGTTGACATATCTCTTCATACAATGCTACAATACTCTCAGGAGCCAGTGAGTGACTCAGTTACAAATTTTTATATCAACAGCACATAACCCAGTGCTTTGCCAATAATTGACACTCACTAAAAGTTTGTTGAGTGAACAAATGATTGAGTCTCTTTAATTTATAGGTGAAGAAACAGAGGTGACAGCTTTTGCCCCCATTAAACAATCAACTAGAGACTTAGCTGGGACAAGGTCAAGTACTCTTTCAACAAAATATACTGCTTTTAACCATTCTTCCTTAAATTGCTGGCAATATAGGGCCTAAAATATGACACCAAAATGCTAGGAGGGGAGGAGGAAGAAATAATAAATAAAGTAAAAAACTTAGCAGCAAAGAAAAACCAAGTTTCATAAAAAGAATCCAAAGGCAAGTTTTTATAATTAATATATTGCTAATTTTCTCTTTGTCCATACAGCATAAAGCCAGCTAAAATCTGAACTCCTAAAAATCTCTGAATAGAGATCTTATAAAATGCCATAATTCTGCTGTGATCAACTACTTGTGCTTGTGGGGAGAGATTATAGCAAAAATTCTTACAGATGTTTTCCCCTAAAAATAGATACAGATAATAATACATGAACATTTTAATATAAAGTCTATTCACCTGAAAATGGAATTCTCCCATTTCACTGACTTCAAGTTAATTACTTATGAAAATTAGTAACTGATCTTTTCTCTCCTAAAAGATCCATCCCATTCAGAAATCCTGTTGAAGAAATGGCTAGCTGCTACTCACAGAGTAGTAACAAATAAGATTTTAAATTGCAGCAAATACACTCAAGTATGTCTTGATAAACACACACCCAAGAAATTTGGGAAGCTAAGGTTTACGAGTTTGAAACTTTATTTTCTTAATGAACAGCAGTAGCACTATTCTCAGGAAACTTACCACAGAGGGAGGTGAGATTTTATACCTATTTGTTTATGTTTCTGTAGAGGATTTAAGCAATCCTGCTTCTATACAGCAGGTGCCACAGCAGACCAAAGGTTCTAATAGAATATGAGTACAGTGAATTTATAACAAGAATGATGGTTCTTTTGAAGAATGCAATGGTACACAAACAGGAGGAAGTCCATTCGTCCCTTTAGCTCCTCCCCTCCCAGTTTACCTTCTTTTCTTCATCCCCACATTGTTAGTTTTCCCCTTTTGAGGGGAGTTGGGGGGGGATTTGAGATGATGTGATGTGTTGCCACTTAGGGTTTCTAGGCTCTAATCCCTTAAAACAGTTACGCACATGGGCACTAAGCAGGAAAGTACTCACACAGTGACATCATTATGAAGTATTAAAATTTGCCACCAGAACTGTTTTCCTCTGCAGAGAATGAGAGCTGCAGATAGTGATAATTTGTGTGTGTGTGTGTGTGTGTGTGTGTGTGTGTGTCCTGTCAGGGAGAAAAAACACTTGTAAAATTCTTAGAAACTGAAAATGCATCAGTGAATAGGTCTTTATGTTGGATATTTATGGGGAATTTGGTTTGTTTTCTGATTCTGTTTCAACTTTTAAGGAGCACCGTTAATGTGATTAATTAGCAAGAATTTATTGACGTGAAAAATCTAGACAGCCGAATATATATGATTTTTTTAAATGTATTTTTTCAGGTGAAACTATAAACTGGAGGCCTAATTAAGACCTGCTGTTTCCTGAAATTTTGTGTGCACGGCCCTGGGAAGGAAAGTTGCACGGAGCTTTACTTGAAGGGGTAATCTTGAGAGAAAATCCTGGCATTCTAGTCACTTCTTGCAAACATAGTCCTTACTTAAGAACCACAGTGAATTTATGTCTATGGTAAACATGAAAGCCTGTTATGAACAGGCTTAGGGAAAACTCCAATCAACGTGATCATCATGAGTTTTGGACTTCAGCTGCTCCTAGCCGTTATTTCCAAATTTACGCTGAAACACGATGATGGATCATACAATTTTAGCCTTTTGACATTTTCTTACCTCTTCTTTTCTCATCACTTTGTTAAGAATGAAAGTCACTCTTCCTAACAAGAGAGAGAAAATCTGCTTGCAAGCAATACAATAATTCAAAACTATTCATTGCAAAATAATTTGACTTTTGATGAGGTTGCAAAAGGCCTGAATTGAACAGATTTCTGACCAGCTCCCACTTTATCTGCTTTCATTAGAAAACAACTTTTTCCTAATGTTGCTTTTTTATTAAATAGTTCCAAATATAAACTTTAAACTGTAAGAATGAAAGAAATCTATATGTTTCTAAATCTTTCAGATTTTATTAGTTTAGCAACATATTTGTACGGCTTATCCCCAATGTCTCAATCCAGTGGTGATAAAACTTCTGAAGTCAAAATTGCTTCAAAATATGAGTATTTTTTACTCACTTGAAGTAAGCTTTTTTCTAATGCCTCAGGTGGAAAATAGGAACTACTTATAACTTGAGAACAGAAACCAATCTCCTAGTTGTCATTTAGTTCAACATTTTGAACTGATGTTTTGGCTAACTTACTAAATTGTAAGGTGTGAAAGTCACAAAATTTTTGTAAAAATTTTATACTTCTTTAATACTGTGAAAAGAAAACATGCCCAGTTTGCAAACCTCAATCAGTAAGCAAGTTATGTCCTTTAGATAATGCACTACATATCAGGTCATAAGGGATCAACTCACAATGTATAGTCCCGATGCATAAGCCAGACAGCCAGACACTCACAGATAATAGCCAACACAAAAGCCCTTTTTTCCACTTCATGGGTAGGGCCTCATTATGTGCCTTCCTAAATATGAAGGGGAACAGAGGTTCCTACTTCCCTTTATAATGCTGTTCAGTGCATTTGTCCAATAACTCATTGTCTCAGAAATTGTCTTGCTCACTTCCTATAGACATTCTCCTGTCTTCTCAGTGACACATTCATGGAGATAGAGAGACGTTCACAGTCGCCTCTTCTGGCTTCTCTGGCTCCACCTTGATGCATTGTTGCCTTATTCCAGACCAGGCCAGGCCTTTGCTCTGGATCTCAAAGGCCCAGGCCACATAAGGGCAGAGCAGCCACGTCAGAGCTGCTCCTGGCACCAAGGAAAATTATTTGCGCCGAGAGGCAAACACAGCCCCGGCAGTGTCCAGGGTATCAATCCCTCTCTTCTCTGTTATAAAAGGCCCTATTGTAGAAACACAAATCATTCAGAGATGGCATGTACAATGTCTAATCACTTAATAGCCACTGGGCACCTACTGGGTATGGGCCCCAAACGAGATACTCTCTGAAACCTATTCACGAGAGGAAGACAGGAAGGAATATGACACAGATTTATATTCATCTCCTGTTCTAGCCCATTACACTATGGCCAACACACAGTCTTTGAACAAGTAGACAATTACAGCCATAATAGAGATGAGAATATTTTTATCTGTGAGTAGCAAGGTAGGGGATAGAACACAAGCTTGCTATTCACAGTGACCTAATTTTCAATCCCGCTTCTATACTTAATCAACTGTGTGGCCTTGGGGAGCTTACTGAATCCCTCTGGGATTCTCCTGCCTTGTTTGCAAAAGGGAAATAATTTCTACACCGTAAGTGCTATGAAGAACAATTTAGAAGGTAGAAAGACCAAAAGCTATGTGAGGTATACAGAGGACACAACAGTATTAATTCCCTCACCCATCTTTGGGTTTCTAAATAATTGTCAAGACATTTTATATTTGATATCTTATTATTTGATCCTTTGGCAAATCCTACTTGTATGTACTTTAATCTCAGAGACAGAATTTTAGGTCGTTGGATCTCTTTTTGTTTCCCTTTCGGAAATTTGATTGAAAAGATACACTCGTTTTCTCCAATTACCTTTGCTTTGCTCCTTGGCAGGTTTTACAAAATACCCAAAGCCATAAAAAGGGTTAATTTTATTCCAGCGTACCAGATGTCTTCAGCACCTTGACTTTAGTAATATACTAAGAACAGTAAGTCTTTTTAATGAAAGTGAAAGGTATGCATTGTACTTAAATCTGGAGCTTTTTCCCCTGAAGAAACGCTGCCGCTGGGACTGCATCCCGCCATTTTAGACGGGGTGAGATATGTTTTTGCTCGGGTTTACCCTTCTGCAGTACATTTTCAAGCGACTGCAGTTGGTATCCAAGCAGTTAAAACTACATCAGCACTAATAGCTATGAGCTCATCTTGTATAAAGACATTTTTAGTTAAACACCACAATCTTGGGGGGGAAAAAGTTAGCGTGCTTAACCAGGCCGGCTTGGAATAGCTCACAATATGACGCATACCACAGGAAATAGAGTGGTATGAGGCACCTACAAAATATTTTTCAAACAAGTCATTGACGCTGTAAGCCCCATGCCTCAGCTTTAGGAAGTCACTTATTAAGAATCAACACCAGCCGTGCCAAGCTAAGCTTTTGCTCTTGGTGATTTTCCAATTGAATATTCAGGGCCCTGTCTCAGTCTTGTTTTCAGGGAAGTACATGCCTGGAATGTTAGCAAGCTATTTGCTGGAAAAAATGCCCACAACAGGCCTAATGTTGATCACATTAATGCGTTTGAGTGGGTATAGAGTGCAAATGATTGAAAATGCTTCCAGATCCCTGTTGCAGGGGACAAAGCAGGCTCTGTTCCCTGATCTGATGGTCATTTTTTTTCCAGTGGAGGATGTGGCGCAGGAAGAGGGAAGAGTGCCAATCTCTGTCTAATGGTTCCAAACAGGCCCTGGGCCTAGCTCTTTGGATGCTGATGAGTGGGAAATGAAACACAGATGGGTCAGATGGGTAAGGAGAGGGGGATTACAGGTCAGGCCAAAGAGTTGGAATAAATTAAGTGCTTATGAGGTACAGAATGGCACATTGTTTAAGTGAATGGACAGGGAAAAAACATTCCTGCATTGTTTGGTCCGGTGAGTGAACTCAACATTTCTCTTCCCAGACCAACCTAGGCCACAGAGATTCCCCACCATCAGAATGTATATGAGCAACGAACCAAAATGTGGCCAAATGGTGTCTGAAATATTCTGCCATACCCCAAAGCAGCTCATTTCGTTTTATTACACAGGAGATGTAATTTATTGGGAGAAATGTTTGGGTTCATATGTCAGATCATAGAGAGTCAGATTTGGAGTTCCCTTGGGGATCTCTGAGGAGAAGGTGAGTAACCACAAATTAATACAGCAGGGAAATAAAGTGACAAAAGAAATGTTTCATTGTGCTTGAAATATTGAACCAATTTCCCCCTTTTTAGCCTTTTAAACCTTTGCTCACAAATCAAAAAGTAGCTCAACTTAAGAGAACTCAGCAGAAGCCTGTCGTGCCCAGTAATGACAACAAAAAACGTGAAGTCCAATGTATTATTGGTTTTAAGTGTCTTCATAACACAGGGAAAGATAGTAAAAATGACTTTTTGAGGATGTTAGAAAATGATCAAAACTATTAGATAACTAAAAAAAGAAAATGCTGGTAATCATAATGGATCTGTCCATTTTGTGTTCTAGGTGTGTTAGACAAATCATGAAATCCCAAAATTCATACAAGCCTGATTATTCAGCATTAGATAATTATAGGACAGGCTGGATGAATTGTGTTTACTTGAAGGCACAAAACGAATAGAATGTTAAGGGCAGAAAGTGTTACATAAAGGAGAGCTAAAGTTGCAGTTGCCAACAAAATTAGAAAGTTCTAAAGCTTGGAATTAATGGTTTTTTTTTTTTTTTTTTAGTATGACAGAAATTATTTTCAGAAGCTTATTTTCATACCAACCATGTTTCCACTTTATGGACTTGACCTTTACTGGAATATCCCACAGGCAAAACTGGAGACAGTGGTTGTCTGTAATCATCAGGGATGCTGATGCTTCAAGTATTGAGAGTGTCTGTTTATCAATTTGTGTGTTACAACTCCAGAGACTACAGGGAGATCATTTCAAATAATCAGTATAGAAAGTCTTGATGCAGCATATCTTTCAAAGGCTGGTAATTTTCACTGTTGTTAATTTTAGTAAATTGGTTCAGTGAGCAATATCAATTATGTGTATATATCATCTTATTTTCTACAGTCTATGACCACTTCAAAACTAATGGCTGTATTACTTGTAATTTAAATATTTTATCTTTTCTCCTGACATCCTCCCCTTCAAAATCTTTACTATTCTAATGCTCTGAGTCTTGAGAAGGGACTCCAGGAATAAATGACCAATTCTCTCTCTTTTTTTTTTTTTTTTTTTTACTTTAAGTTCTGGGATACTTGTGCAGAATGTGCAGGTTACATAGGTATACATGTGCCATTGTGGTTTGCTCCACCTATCAACCCGTCACCTAGGTTTTAAGCCCCGCATGCATTAGGTATTTGTCCTAATGATCTCCCTCCCTTTGCCCTCCACCCCCTAAGAGACCCCGGTGGTGATGTTCCCCTCCCATGTGTTTTCATTGTTCAACTCCCACTTATGAGTAAGAACATGCAGTATTTGGTTTTCTTTTCCTGTGTTAGTTTGCTGAGAATGATGGCTTCTAGCTTCATCTATATCCTGCAAAGGACATGAACTCATTCTTTTTTATGGCTGCATAGTATTCGATAGTGTATACGTGCCACATTTTCTTTATCCAGAAATGACCAATTCTTAAAGCAAATTTGAGAAATGACCATGATACAGGCATCAGTATTAAGAGTTTGAGGGCCAGGACTGTAATCCCAGCACTTTGGGAGGCCAAAGCAGGTGGATCACCTGAGGTCAGGAGTTCAAGACCAGCCTGGCCAACATGGTGAAACCTCATCTCTACTGAAAATACAAAAATTAGCCAGGCATGGTAGTGTGCACCTGTAATCCTAGCTACTCAGGAGGCTGAGGCAGGATAATTGCTTGAACCTGGGAGGCAGAGGTTGCAGTGAGCCAAGATTACACCACTGCACTCCAGCCTAGACAGCAAGAGCGAAACTCTGACTCAAAAAAAAAAAAGAAAGAAAGAAAGAAAAGAAAAGGAAGTTTGCAGAAAAAAAAAAAAGACTATAGAGAAATTTATACCTTAAGCTGAGCAAAAATATAAAACTGTTACTCATTGAAAAAATGACATATACTTATAAGAAACTAATACCTAGTTTGGGGTATTTGCTGTTTCTTTTCCAATAAAATGAATGCTGTTTTTTCAGTCTCCTTTTCTCTCTTGACTAAAAATAAAATAAAATTAAATTAAATTAAATAAAATTAAATAAAATTAAAAAATAAAATAAAATAAAATAAAATAAGGCAGTGGGAAATGTTCATGGAAGAACCAGAAGATGGAAGTTTGTGTGTTGGGAGGGTGATGTTTAGAAATGATGTCACTATGTTCACCAGGCTGGCCTTAAATTCCCAGGCTTTTGATAATACTTAAATGACTATGTGTTATAAAATTGGAGATAATTCTTTTCAGAAAAAAATATATGTAACAGGATAAGGTTCCCAGGAGACTGCTGTTTTATCTAGAACACATTTTCAATGGATGTCAGGTGAGTGGGTGATAGGGCGTTGGGGCTACCATAGAGTTCCATTGTGCCTTCTGGAGATAGACCCTGAAGATGATAAAAAGGGGAGTGAGTAATAGAGATCTCTCATGTGCCTTTGAGGATACCTGGGCCACCTGGCAAAAAGTCAAGTATTACTATTGGATGGAAAATGTCCTGAGGCTAGAAACAGCCAGTCAAACATCTAAGTCTAAGGTATAAGCTTAATTCAGGACACAGACGCTTCCATGATAAATACTCCTAAGTTGGAAAAGCAGGCAGTAAGGGTGAGGCCATTCCTACCATCAACTGGTGCAATCTACCTGCAGCCATGCCTGACTGTCCACTCACAAAGGGCACATCTTTTGAGGGATATGGCCCTTAGGTTTACCAGGTAGGAGAAAACACTAGAAAAGCACAGTTCCCTAGAGCAGTGGAATGAATCTAACATCAATACCATTCCTACAGTTTCTCTGTAATTAGCATGGTACAGTAGACAACAATTAGGAAAAAAAAAACTCTTAAAAAGAGCTTTATATTTTATATGCTCCAAACCCCACAAAACTCTAATTTACTCTTGGGATTACCATTTATGAGGTGGAAGTAGAGAAAGAGTTTTTGGAGAGAGAAGGGAAGTATACAACTGGTTTCTTGATATGCCTGGCTTGAAGTGCTGTCGAATTTAGGCAAAGCAGACCATTTGATAGCTAAATATGGTCTCGAGAACAGGACTGAAAATCAATTCTTCTGATCAATTCTGTACACTGGGGTACACAACTTTTGTTCCACATCATATGTCTTTCATTTAACAAAGACAAGTGTAGAAACATTACGCTTGATCTAGGCAGTCTTGTAAAAGTTAGTTGACAATTTCCAAGCCCTCATTATTTCATTTTGTGTGTCTTTAAAAACACATAATTCAAACAGAAATATGAAGACTGGTCTCACACTAAAGGCATTTCCTTTACTGCCAATAACTTCAGAAATAAGGAAGGAAGTATTGACTATCTTCAAAGCAGGTTCTTTATGCCATTTTTGAGTTGTGGGGACGGATTTATGCTCCTCCAGCATGCTTTTCCCTTGACTCTTTTATAAATGAAGGCAGGTGTTCACAAGGCAGTTGACTAGGGTAAGATGTGCCCTTTGGCCATGGAGTACAGCAAAGCTATCTATACTATAAAGGGGTTGTCACACCTGTGCCTTGATCCTTCCTTAGCAGAGGTTTAGGACCCGTTGGCATACACTCCACATAGCAGTGTTCTGTTCAGTGAGAGGCTAGAACAGGGAAACCCTGATACTACCATTTTTATCATGGTTCCTTGGTAATAAGCATAAAGAAAATACAGAACCATTATCCTCAACGTAAAAATTAATGCACAAGACGTAGAGATTAAATTCAAATGAAGGACTTCTGAAACCCTGTCAGCCAGGACAATAATATAACTCATAGACCATTTCACCTCCATAGAGTTACTTTACAGCACTTGGGTGTTTTCTGTATGCTCAATTAAAATCCTACTCTGGTGGGAAAAACCAGATTTCCAAATGGTGATTTTATTGATTCAATAAAATTTAAGAAATTCTGCTTATGGAAAACCTCATTACCCAAAACTAATAAATAAGAGTTTACCCTGCAGTCTGGTTCCTCTTTATTTGACAGAATTAAAAATCACTCTGGAACAACTTAGTTCATTTTTCACTTGTTAATTGAGCTTAATAGTTTAGTAACTCCCTTTCTGTTGTAAGCTTGTGAACTCTTCATTCTTTCCGGCAGTACTTGCATTGTCTCATTCTTAACTTTACAGAGCACACATTTACAAAGAAGTTTAATAGAAATAAAGAGCACAGGGGAAGGGGGAAGAAATAAGAACATTTTATTTGGGGTGAAGCAATGACCTAAGGCTCAGCCCAGTCTTTGGGGATGGGTGTCAAGTTGCACTACACTGTTAGAAGGATATTTTGTCAAAGCCTCAGGTGCAATGTCCACGTGAGGGACAATTTTATTTTATTTTATTTTTTTTATTTTTTTATTTTTTTGAGACGGAGTCTCGCTCTGTCGCCCAGGCTGGAGTGCAGTGGCGCGATCTCGGCTCACTGCAAGCTCCGCCTCCTGGGTTCACGCCATTCTCCTGCCTCAGCCTCCCGAGTAGCTGGGACTACAGGCACCCGCCACCACGCCCGGCTAATTTTTTGTATTTTTAGTAGAGACGGGGTTTCACCGTGGTCTCGATCTCCTGACCTTGTGATCCGCCCGCCTCGGCCTCCCAAAGTGCTGGGATTACAGGTGTGAGCCACCACGCCCGGCTTGGGACAATTTTATCACTGAATACATGTCACAGCAGATTTTCACTTATGTTCGGCATTTATAGAAATTGCAAAGAGCCAAAGTTGTGCCTAGAATGGACAAAACCGTTCAATCAATTTCACCTTCTGGCACAAAGATTTATTCTTTGGAAGGCTATTAATGTACAATGTTTGCTTGTTTGTTCTTCCTGCAATGCTTATCATATGTCTTTTTTACGTGGGAATTTATTAAAAGCAACTTTGAATATGATGGGTGTGTTACAATCTTTAGAATAAAGTGTGAAATTCAAAGGACAATACCAAAGTTGGTCAGGATGCTTCTGTCACTCTTCAGTTTTCCATCCAACTCCTGATACATACTCCAACCACACCGTAATGAATTCCACATCCATCCTAGATTGTCTGTACCAACCATGCCCACTATACAGAAAACAATCAGTCAACTTTTATACTACATACATCTTAAAGACTTGTAGTTGAGGTATGAGTTAACAAGTTGTGGAGCCTTTGAAATATATCATGTGGCCTCACTTTATACCACCCTATGGTGATGACTCCTCCTCCTCCTCCTCCTCCTCCTCCTCCTCCTGCTTCTCTTTCTGCTTCTGCTTCTTCCTTTTTCTATTTATCCATTGAAAAGAGAATTAGGAAAAACAAGAAATTTTCAAGCAAGCAGGAACATTCAAACTAGTGCAATGTATACAGATACAAATACATGATTGTTTTGTCTTCAGATGCAAATTGAGTACAAAAAGAAAACCCAGCCTGGACTTCATGAGGTAGTGCCAAATTGTTTTCCAAAGTGATTGTACCAACTTAGGCATCTATCAGCAATGTGTAAGTGTTCCCATTGTTCTACATTCTTTCCAGTGTAGGTCTCAAGCAATTCATAATTCAAAACATGCAAAATCCTCAAAATATGTGAATGCAGTAACTATTTTCATTTCTAAATTAAATTGTTGAAGTCAAATCAAAGAGAAAATTGTTGAATTGGTCTAGGCTCAAAATCAGCTCACTTATCTTCTCTATCCTCACATTCACAGTTGATCTCATTTAGGCCTGTGATTTGAACCAGCATTCAGTGACTTCCAAATTTATATCATCAGTTCAGACCTCTCTCTGCTTTTTTCTTGATTGCTCATTAACTAACTCCTTTCATGAGTTTAACGTACATCTCAAACTTAACCTCCCTGTCTCTCTCTAATGGGACCACTGGACATCCACAAAAAAAGCAGTCAACAACTATAAATGGCCAGATTGGTTCATATCTCTTCAAATCAAACTCCTCATTAAATATATGAAGAATCAAATGCCCCACCTTTAAAAAAAAAAACTATTCACTTCTTGTCCCACCTCTTCTGAGAGGTTTTACTCTTCAACAATTTTTATCTGATTATCAAGTGGATCAAGTTTGGGGACTTTTTATTTAGATAATTTTCTCCCAGTTATGAAACTACTTACTAATATTTCAACATCTTGAATTTTCACTTAACTTTATAGTGTCAGACATCTGACTTGTTATTTCAAAGTCTCCTAAGAACACAGCTATAAATGCCTGCATATTACATTGTATACAGAAACGGTAATTTTTTTCATTTCTCTATTTTATAGCACATATTATTCCTAGATAGTTTATACTCTTTGAGTCTATTAATGATTTTTTTGGTGTATTTATGCAGATGGTTATTGCTGGTGCATAGGAAGGTTATTAATTAAATGCACATGTTTATCTTGTGCCAAGTCACATCATTAAACTTTTCTAAGAATTATAGCTAATTTCTACTAATAATAGTTATTCAGTTGGTTCTTTACTGTTTGCAGGGATGAACAAAAAAAATACTGTGTAATAGAAATAATGTACAATAATAGAAATAAATTTTCTTCCCAAAATATAATCTTGTTTCACATTCAAGTATTAGTACTTCTGAAAGAATATTAAGTTATAACATTTTTTAGTTATGGAACACTTACTATATAATAGACCCCATCATGATAGCTTAATAAAATTATATATTATTTCATTATTTCCTAGATTTTTTGCTAATTTTTCGAAAAAATTTTCAATATCCATAAACATCTGATTGGCTATTGGTTTGAGATGATAGTTTATCATGCAAAAGCAAGAATTTTGTATTTCTTTTTTTGAAATGAAGTTTTATTTTAAAACAGTTTTTACATTTATAGAAGAGTTGTAAGGATAGTCCACAGAGTTCCTGTATGTCCTTCCCCTGGTGTCCCCTAATTTGACAACTTATATAACCATGGTTCATTCGTCAAAACTAAGAAATTGACATTGGCACATATTATCAAATAAACTCCAGATTTATTTCAGCTTTCTACAGTTCTTTTGCTAATAATTTCCTTTTTCTACACCAGAATCCCATCCAGGTGACTATATTATACTTAGTCATATATCCCATTAGTTTCTATGATAGTTTCTCAGCCTTTCCTTGTTTTTACTGACTTTAACAACTTCGAAGAGTACTGGTCTGGTATTTTGTAAAATGCTCCTCAATTTGAGATTGTCTATTTTCCTCACGGTTAGATTGGGTTATGGGCTTGGGAGAAGAATGTTACAGAGAAGTGCCCTTCTCATCACATCATGTAAGTGAGTATGATAGCAACCCAAATTGTTAGTGGTGTTAACTTGGATTAAGGTAGTGTGTGCCAGGCTTTCCCACTCCCAAATTACTATTTTTCTCCTTTCCACACTCAATTCATTATGCCAGTTACACTCTCTCCTCCAGGAGGAGAGGGGAGTTAAGCTCCACTTCCAGGAGGAGAGACTGTCTACATATTATATTTAGAATTCTTCTGTAAGGAAGATTTGCCCCATCTCCTCCCTTTATTGATTTACTCGTACATTGATTTATTTTAATATGGGCTCAGATATATTTATTTTATACTTTGGGTCCAATGCTACATTATTTACTTTGTTGCTCAAATTAATCCTGCTTTGGACAGTTGGCCCTCTCAGTTGACTCCTACATCCCTTTGACATGCCCCATTGTTTGTTTTGCTCCATTTGTTTCTTTTAGCACTTCACTTCTTTTTGGCACTGTAAGAAGCTCCAGGTTCACCTGGTCCTTTACCTGCCTCAGTCCCAGAAACAGCCACTTGTCCAAGGAGCCTTGGTTTCTTTTATTGGAGAATAATATGTAGAAACCAAAATTTGGGCACTGGGTGTTGTGTTCCTTTATGCATGTTATTACTATTTGTAGTTTGTTTTACTTTTGAAAAATAATTGTGGAAATATACACACACTAAACACAAAATGTGTCATCTTACCCCCCCCCCTTTTTTTTTTTTTTTTTTGAAGTGGAGTTTCGCTCTTGTTGCCCAGGCTGGAGTGCAGTGGCACAATCTCGGTTCACTGCAACCTCCACCTTCCAGGTTCAAGAGATTCTCCCACCTCAGCCTCTCCAGTAGCTGGGATTACAGGTGCCTGCTACCACGCCCAGTTAATTTTTGTATTTTTGGTAGAGATGGGGTTTCACCATGTTGGCCAGGCTGGTCTCAAACTCCTGACCTCAGGTGATCCACCCACCTCAGCCTCCCAAAGTGCTGGGATTACAGGTGTGAGTCAACGCGCCTGACCATCTTACCCATTTTTCAGTATGCAGCTTAGTGACATATATTCACATTCTTGTACAACTAGCTCTATTATCCATCCCAGAATGGTTTTTATCTTGCAAAATGAAACACTGTACTCATTAACCTATAACTCCCTATTACTTACTCCCTCAACCCCTGGCAACCATCATTCTACTTTTTTTTTGTTTTTGAGACAGAGTCTTGCTCTGTCACCCAGGCTGCAAGCTGGAGTGTGGTGTTGCAATCTCGGCTCACTGCAACTTCCGCCTCCCAGGTTCATCTGTTTCTTCTGCCTCAGCCTCCCAAGTAGCTGGGACTACAGGTACCTGCCACCACGCCCAGCTAATTTTTGTATTTTTTGTAGAGACAGGGTTTCACTGTGTTAGCCAGGATAGTCTCAATCTCCTGACCTCATGATCCACCCTCCTGGGCCTCCCAAAGTTCTGGGATTACAGGCGTGAGCCACCATGCCCAGCCTCTACTTTCTGCCTCTACAAATTTGAGTAGGTACTTCATACAAATGGAATCATATAGTATTTGTCCTTTTCTGACTGGCTTATTTTACTTAGCATAATATCCTCAAAATTTGTCTGTGTTGTAACAAGTACCAGATTTCTCTTCCTTTTTGAGGTTGAATAATTTTCCATTGCATGTATGTGCTTGTCTGTTGGACATTCATCTGCAGGTTGTTTTCAGCCCTTGGCTATTATGAATACTGTTATGAACATGAGTATACAAATATTCTCTCAAGTTTCTGCTTTCATTTTTTGGGGTGTATATACCTACTAATAAAATTGCTGGATCATATGGTAAATTCTTTTAACACTGGAGAAAATTTCATACCATTGTCCACAATGGCTCTATCATTTCACATCCACATGAATAGGCCCCAGAGATTCCATTTTCACGATACCCTCACCAACACTTGTGATTTCCTGGCTTTGTTTTGTTTTTGTTTTTATAGTAGCTATCCTAATGCATGTAAGGCGGTATTTTCTTGTGGTTGTGAGTTGCATTTCCTTAATGATTAGTGATACGGCACATCTTTTCATGTGCTTATTGGCCATTTGTATATCTTCTTTGGAGAAATGTCTATTTAAGCTCTTCGCCCATTTTTTTTTCACTGAGTTGTTTGTTTTGTTGTTGTTGAGTTGTACTAGTTCTTTATATAATTCAGATTAATGCCTTATCAGACATACGATTCACAGATATTTTCTCCCATTCCATGGGTTGCCTTTCTATGTTGCTGATTATGCTCTTTGATGCACAGAAAATCTTAATGTTGGCATCATCCAGTTTTTCTATTTTTCTTTGGTTGCCTATGCCTTTGGTACCATATCCGAGAAATCATTGCCAAAGCCAATGTTATAAAGTCTATTTTACTTTTAATGAATATTTTTTCTATTTCATGAGACCTAGATAGAAAATAGGAGTTTTTACTGAGAAATAATGGAAAATAAAGGTGGAGTCAAGACAGGTTAGCACTACTATGTAAGAATCCCTTAATGACAAGATAAAGAATTTTGGAGTTGATTAAATATGCATGGAAAAGTCAATGAAAGTTTTTGACTAGGTAAGCAACTGACTAAAATCAGTGTTTCAAGAAGAACAAAAAACAGTGAGTGAATCCTGCACCTTCAGCTGAGGTATCCAGGTGTTCTCATTGGGACTGACTATATGGTTGGCACAACCCATGGAGAGCAAGTAGAAACAGAGTAGGCTAACAGCCCACCCACGAGCTTCACAGGGCGAGGGGAGCTCCTACCCCAGCCAAGGGAAGTGGTGAGTGGTTATGCTACCCTGCCTGGGAAACCATGCTTTTTCCATGGATCTGTGCAACCCACAGATCAGGAGATCTCCTCATGAGCCTATGCTACCAGGGCCTTGGGTTCCAAGCACAGAGCCATACAGATGCTTGGTGGCCGCTCAGGTTTCAGCCAGCAAGTAGCAGGCTGGAGGCTGCCTAAGACAACCAAATTTCCAGGGGGGAGGGCAGCTGCCATCACTGCAGTTCCAGTCTTCCATTTTCCCTTGCCAGTACTGGGGAGACTGGGTGGTTTGGACTGGGAGGAATTCCCCACTGCACAGCACAGTAGCTGTGGCAGATTGTGGCCAGACTGCTTATTTAGGTGGGACCAGGATCCATTCCTCCTCACCAGGCAGGGCCTCCCTGTGGGAATTTCAGCAACTACAGCCAGGGGTTTATGAACAGAACTCTGATATCCCTGACAGGAAGCCTCTGGGGTGGGAGGGGTAGCTGCAGTCTCCACGGTTCAGCAGACTTAGTCTTTCCTGCCTGAGTATAGGCAGTCCAGACAAGGGGGATCTCCCCCAGTGTAGCACACTCATTGTGCCAAGAGGCAGCCAGAGTGCTTCATTAAGTGGGTCCATCCTGTGCCTTCTGACCGGGTAAAACCTCCTAACAGGGGTCGCCAGACACTGTATACTGTAGAGTTCCGGCTGGCATCAGGTTGGTGCCCCTCTGAGATAGAACTCTCAGAGGAAGGAACAGAAAGCCATCTTTGCCATTCTGCAGCCTCCACTGGTGACACTTCTGGGTGTGGGAGGGACCCAGGTGAATGGAGTCTGGAGTGGTGGACCCCCAGCAAACTGCAGCAGCCCTATGGGGAGAGGGGTCTGACTGTTTAAAAAAAAAAAAGCAGCGAACAAACAAACAGAAAGCAACAGCAATATCAACAAAAAAGATCCCACAAAAAACACATCCTAGAGTCAGCAGCCCCAAAGATCAAAGGTAAATAAGCTCACAAATATGAGGACGAATCAATGCAAAAATGCTGAAAACTCAAAAAGCCAGAGTTCCTCTTCTCCTCCAAATGATTGCAACACCTCTTCAGCAAGGGCACAGAACTGGGCTGAGATCAGATGGATGAATTGACAGAAGTAGGCTTCAGAAGGTGGGTAATAACAAACTTCACTGAGCTAAAGGAGTATGTTCTAACCCAATGCAAAGAAGCTAAGAACCTTGATAAAACATTACAGGAGATGCTAACCAGAATAACAAGTTTCCAGAGAAATATAAATGACCTGATGAAGCTGAAAAACACAACACGAGAACTTCACAATGAAACTACAAGTATCAATAGCTAAAGAGACCAGGCAGAGGAATCTCAGAGCCTGAAGACTAGCTTGCTGAAATAAGACAGGCAGACTAGATTCGAGAAAAAAGAATAAAAAGGCACAAAAAACCCTCCAAGAACCATGAGATTATGTCAAAAAGATCAAACCTACAACTGATTGGGGTACCTGAAAGAGATGAGGAAAATGGAACCAGATTGGAAAATATACTTTAGGGTATCATCCAGAACTTCCCCAACCTAGCAAGGTAGGCCAACATTCAAATTCAGGAAATCCAGAGAACCCCAGTAAGATACTCCAGGAGAAGATCAGCCCCAATACATATAATTGTCAGATTCTTCAAGGTCAAAATGAAGGAAAAAATGTTAAGGGCAGTCAGAGACAAAGGCCAGATCACCTACAGAGGGAAGCCTGTCAGACTAACAGCAGACTTCTCAACAGAAACCCTACAGGCCAGGAGAGATTGGGGGTCAATAATCAACATTCTTAAAGAAAATAATTTCCAACCCAGAATTTCACATCTGGATGAACTAAACTTCATAAGCAAAGGAGAAATAAAATCCTTTTCAGACAAGCAAATACCAAGGGAATTCATTACCACCAGGTGTGTCTTGCAAGATTTCCTGAAGGAAACACTATATATGGAAAGGAAAAACTGTTACCAGACACTATAAAAACACACTGAAGTACACAGACTAATGATACTATGAAGCAACTACATTAACAAGTCTGCAAAATAACCAGCTAGCATCATGATGACAGGATCAAATTTACACATAATAACATCAACCTTAAATGTAAATGGGCTAAATGCCCCAATTAAAAGGTACAGAATAGCAACTGGATAGAGTCAAGACCCATTGGTGTGCTGTATTCAAGAGACCCATCTCATGAACAAAGACACAAATAGGCTCAAAATAAAGGGATGGAGGAAAATTTACCAAGCAAATCAAAAGCAGAAAAAAGCTGAGTTTGAAATCCTAGTTTCTGACAAAACAGACTTTAAGCCAAAAAAGACCAAAAAAGACAAAGAAGGGCATTACATAATGGTAAAGGTTTCAATTCAACAAGAAAAGTTAACTATCCTAAATATATATGCACCCAATACAGGAGCACGCAGATTCATAAAACAAGTTCTTAGAGGTCTACAAAGAGAGTTAGACTCCCACACAATAATAGTGGGAGACTCTAACACCTCATGGTCAATATTAGATTGATCACTGAGACAGAAAAATTCACAAAGATATCAGGTCTTGAACTCAGCTCTGGTTCGAGTAGACCTGATAGATAGCTACAAAACTTTCCACCCAAAAGCAATAGAATATACATTCTTCTCAGCACCACATGGCACTTCTGTAAAATCAATCACATAATGTGAAGTAAAACACTCCTCAGCAAATGCAAGGAAACTGAAATTATAACAGTGTCTCAGACCACAGCACAATCAAATTAGAACTCAAGAGTAAGAAACTCACTCAAAACAACACATGGAAATTGAACAACCTGCTCCTGAATGATTCCTGGGTAAATAATAAAATTAAGGCAGAAATCAAGAAGTTCTCTGAAACTAATGAGAACAAAGGGACAACATACCAGAATCTCTGGGACACAGTTAAAATAGTGTTAAGAGGAAAATTTATAGCTCTAAATCCCCACATCAAAAAGGAAGAAAGATCCCAAATTGACATTCTAACATCACAATTAAAAGAACTAGAGAAGTAAGAAGAAACAAATTTAAAAGCTAGCAGAAGACAAGAAATAACGAAGATCAGAGTGGAACTGAAGGAGATAGAGACAAAAAAATTTCTTCAAAAAATCAGTGAATCTAGGAGCTTATTTTTTGAAAAAATTAATAAAATAAACCACTAGCTAAATTAATAAAGAAACAGAGAGAAGAATCAAATGGACACAATAAAAAATGATAAAGGTGATATCACCACTGATCTCACAGAAGTACAAACAACCATCAGAAAATACTATAAACACCTCTATGCAAACAAACAAACAAACAAACCTAGAAAATCTAGAAGAAATAGATAAATTCCTGGAAACCTACACCCTCCCAAGACTGAAGCAGAAAGGAGTTGAATCCCTGAACAGACCAATTATGAGTTCTGAAATTGAGGCAATAATAAATAGCTTCCCAACAATAAAAGCCCAAGACCAGATGATTCACAGAGGAATTCTACCAGTGGTACAAAGAGGAACTGGTGCCATTTCTTCCGTAGCTATTCCAAATCATGGAAAAGGAGGGACTTTTCCTTAACTCACTTTATGAGGACAGCATCATTGTCATACCAAAACCTGGCAGAGATACAACAACAACAACAACAAAAGAAAACTTCACGCCAATATCCCTGGTGAACATTAATGTAAAAATCCTCAATAAAATATTGGCAAACCAAATCCAGCAGCACATCAAAAAGCTTATCTAACCATGATCATCAAGTCAGCTTCATCCCTGGGGTTCAAGGCTGGTTCAACATACGCAAATCAGTAAACATAATTCATCACATAAACAGAACTAAAGAAAAAAAATCACATGATTATCTCAATCGATGCAGAAAAGGCTTTTGATAAAATTCAACATCCCTTTGTGTTAAAAACTCTCAATAAACTACAGATCAAAGGAACATATCTCAAAATAATAAGAGCCATTTATGGTAAACCACAACCAATATTATACTGAATGGGCAAAAACTAGAAGCAGCCCCCTTCAAAACTGGCACAAGGCAAGGATGCCCTCTCTCACCACTCCTATTCGACATATTATTGGAAGTTCTGGCCAAGGCAATCAGGCAAAGAAAGAAATAAAGTGTATTCAAATAAGAAGAGAAGGAGTCAAATTGTCTCAGTTTGTAGATGACACATCCCTATATTTAGAAAACCCCTCCTTCTCAGCCCAAAAGCTTCTTAAGCTGAAAAGCAATCTCATCAAAGTCTCAGGATACAAAATCAGTGTGCAAAAATCACAAGCAGTCCTATACACCAACAACAGGCAATCAGAGAGACAAATCACGAGTGAACTCCCATTCACAATTGCCACAAAGAGAATAAAATACTTAGGAATATAGCTAACAAGGGAAGTAAAGGACCTCTTCAAGGAGAACTACAAACCACTGCTCAAAGAAGTCAGAGACGATGCAAACAAATGGAGAAACATTACATGCTCATGGACAGGAAGAATCAATATCATGAAAATGGCCATACTGCCCAAAATAATTCATAGATTAAATGCTATTCCCATTAAACTACCATTGTCATTCTTCACAGAATTAGAAGAAAAACTACTTTAAAATTCATATGAACCCAAAAAAGAGCCCATATAGCTAAGACAATCCCTAAACAAAAAGAACAAAGCTTGAGGCATCACTTTACCCAACTTCAAACTATACTACAAGGCTATAGTAACCAAAACAGCATGGTACTGATACAAAAACAGACACATAGACCAATGGAACAGAATAGAGAACTCAGAAACAAGACCACACATCTACAACAATCTGATCTTTGATAAACCTGACAAAAACAAGCAATGGGGAAAAGATTCTGTACTTAATAAATGGTGCTGGGAGAACTGGCTATCTACATGCAGAAAATTAAAAGTGGAATGCTTTTTTACACCTTATTCAAAAATTAAGTCAAGATGGATTAAAAAGTTAAATATAAAACCCAAAACTATGAAAACCCTAGATGAAAATCTAGGCAATACCATTCAGGACATAATCATGGGAAAAGATTTTATGATGAAATCACCAAAAGCAATTACAACAGAAGCTAAAATTGACAAATGGTATCTAATTAAACTAAAGAGCTTCTGCACAGCAAAAGAAACTGTCATTAGAGTGAACAGACAAACTACAGAATGGAAGAAAATTTTTTCAATCTATCCATCTGACAAAGGTCTAATATCCAGAATCTATTACACAAAGGATTTAAATAAATTTACAAGAAAAAATCCAAGCAACCCACAAGTAGGCAGAGGATATGAACAGGTACTTCTCAAAAGAAGACATTTATCCAACCAACAAACATGTGAAAGAAAGCTCAACATTACTGATCATTAAGAGAAATGCCAATGAAAACCACAATGAGATACCATCTCATGCCTGTCAAAATGGTGATTATTAAAAAGTCAAGAAACAACATGCTGGCGAGGCTGCAGAGAAACAGGAACGCTTTTACACCTTGGTGGGAATGTAAATTACTTCAATGATTGTGGAAGACAATGTGGCAATTCCTCAAAGACTTAAAACCAGAAATACCATTTTAACCAGCAATCCCATTATTGGTTATATACCCAAAGGAATATAAATTATTCTATTATAAAGGTACATGCACATGTATTTCATTGCAGCACTATTCACAATAGCAAAAACATGACTCTATCAAATGCCCATCAATGGTAGACTGGATAAAGAAAATGTGGTATATATACACCATGGAATACTATGCAGCCATAAAAAGGAATGAGGTAATGTCCTTTGCCGGGACATGGATGGAGCTGGAAGCCATTATCCTCAGCAAACTAAGGCAGGCACAGAAAACCAAACAATGCATGTTGTCACTTATAAGTGGGAGCTGAACAATGTGAACAGATGGACATGGGGAGGGGAACAACACATACAGGGGCCTGTCAGTGGGCTGAGGTGAGGGAGAGCATCAAGAAAAATAGCTAATGCATGTTGGGCTTAATACCTAGGTGGTGGGTTGGTAGGTGCAGCAAATCACCATAGCACAAGTTTACCTATGTAAAAAACATGCACATCCCACATATGTACCCTGGATCTCAAAATTTTTTAAAAGATCAGTGTTCCAAGAAGATAAATCTGGAATTTGTGTGCAGAATATTTTTCCAGAAAGAAAAGAACAGAGATGAAAATACCAGTTACAGTGAAAGCTACTGCAAAAATACAGGCAGTATATGATAAGGATGCCTATTAAAATATTTAAATATTCTCTATAAGAATACTTTACATATTAAGAAAATGCAAAAAATGAATTTAGAATAAAAATAAACTGAGATGACCATGGGTACAACATAGGTTAAAAATAAACACAGAATATTTTTCAACACTTCTCTGTGGCATCAGTGAGCCCTCTGAATGAAAGGTTGAACTTAGCCTGGGCAAGCAATTGTATTGAACAGTGTCATCTGAGAGAATTAAGATAAATATTTATTTTAACGCCTTTAAATGAAAAAAATTTATTTTACTCCTTTCTAGAAGTGAATAATTTACTCATTCCCTCATAATAGTTGCTCCTTAGTTTTACCTGCATTTGAAATAGCAGGAGTTTGGGGTTCATTAATTAAATCTATGGCAACTACTTTCATTAAAATCACTATTAAACAATCACTAGTGGTAATTAACACAACTTTTAAAATAATTGGTAAGAGAATAAGCTGACAGCTTAGTAAAGCATGTTGGGGGGTGAACAAACTTTTTGACACCGTATTCCTTTTCTTTGATAAACTCAGTGAGGATGAAAAAGCTTTTCAAATTGGCTGATTTAACAACCTCTGTCCCACTAGAGAAAAATCTTTTCAGTCTGATGATGCTGAAGCAATCTAAATGGAAATATTGGTTCCCACAGATTTGTATAGGCTTTGATGATAAAACCTTCTGCCTGGTATATTTCCTTTTGATCTAGCTGAAAAAGGATGCTGGGAGAGGCTAGGACCAGGCTCCTTCAATGACCAGCTGCTGATACAGCTGTGGCTTGTTAAGGCCACAGGACAAGGAACAGTTCCAACATGCGCCCTGTTTTATCACATTCTTCAGTTAACATTATATGACTAAGAAAATTGATATCCACACAGATGCAGAATTATGGCATGTTCTGAAGACCAAATGAATTGTAAAAATGATGAACCAGCTATGTATTTCAAGAAATTATTAAGATGTAAATGCTTATCAATAAAACCTTTCTTCCAACTTAGAGATTTGAAAACAGAGGTCTGCTTTTAGATAGTTGGCTTGTCTACGACTGATGGGGAGAGAGTTTAAATTCTCCGGAGAAACACAATTTCTGGTCTTAAGTATCCAGACGGATTTGCATCCTGGATCTAACCTCAGAGGCTTAAGGAGCACTACAGAAGGCCTCCAGCTGATATGGGGATCTTAGCTATGACTCTCACTGCTTTCCATTAAGGAAATGAGAAACAACTCATTTTTACAAGGTGCTAACTAAGCTTGGCTGAGCAGCCCAACTGAAAAATCAAACATGCCCAAACACTTCATGTTTATAAAAACAAACTCCATTAACATGCCTGGCTTCCCTTTTCATAAAATTGAAGATGATTTATTACATATCTTAGAGCAGTCCAATTTTCCTATAAAATGCATGTTCTGTGTTATGTTTGGCACATTTTAGACGATCAATGTGTAATTGTTCAATTGAATTACAATGGATTTGTTTTCAATGAAAATGATAATGGAGGATTTTACGGAACCTGTGATGACCCAATGGCATAAAACAGAGGGCTTATACAAGCTATAAGAACTGGTATGCACTCCAGAAAGGAAGTTAAACATTTTTTTTTTTTAATGCCACAGTGTTCACCCTTCCTAAGTCAGCCTTAAAAGGAAGAAGTCCAAATTCTCTAACGATTTACTCCACCAAGTTGGGTCTCATTACGACAAGTCTCTTTAGTGTAATGCATGCATCTACAATCCCATATTAACCTTATTATTTAAATTATTCTAGTAAACCCAATCCTAGGACTTTTCTAAATTTCTTAAAAATATTTCCTGTATAATCTCTACTATTTTTCATTATTCACTTAGAAAAAAGATTCAATAAGAAGGAAAGGATATAAAAAAATCATCTCTGTACCAACTCACTAGAATATAACACCCAGAATTGAAACCCTCTGTTTACCCATCCCTGATCTAGTTACTTGCCCTTGATCCTCAGAAGTAACAACTTACCCCGATTTATCCAACTCTTAACTGAAATTTGTGCACCCACCTGTGGCCTAGGAACAAGGAAGAATAATAGAGTCATAATGAAAATTAGTTTTACTTTTAATTTTCGCAAAGCACAGACTTATTAGGGTTACGACGATTTCATGTGTTTTTCAGAAGGCACTGGTTATCTTAACCCTATTGTGGAGATATACTTACTACACTTACTGAAATGTTGGCCCAGAAGAAACAGACATTGTCACGGCCTTAAAACACATGCTTCTCTCATTACACTAGGCAACCTAGTCCCCTCCCTTGCACAAGAGGTCTCTAGCATTCTCTATGCACAGTCAAGTGCAGTTTTCTGCCCTTCTCTAATGCCATGTCTGTGTCCTAAAGAGGAGAGCAAATTCAAAGCTTCATAATAATGACAATCACAACTTCCAGTCACTTCTTTAGAACTCTGGTCTGTTCCAGAGTAGGGTGTGCACACCCAAGGCAGGAGCAAATTGAGCCATTAGGTGATGGACAAGTGGCATTTTAATTCCTATTTAAATGTATTTTGATCTAAAGCAAAGAAAGAAATTGAATATTAAGACAAATAGTAGTAGTATATATACAATTCATGAATAAATATACATATATTGAGGGTGCATGCTCAAAAGTTTTTCTTGTAATTTTTAACTGATAAAAGAGAGTAATCAAATATATTTGGAGAGCACAGATCCAAATGATTCATGTTTACTATCTGTGTTACCTGAGGAAAAATAGTTTTAAGACATGTTGTGTGATTTTAATCACATGCAGGTAATATTCCTGTAGCTTTATATACATATACACACCAGATTAAAATAAATTATTTACTTCTGTTCCCATAGAAAATGATATGGTTCCTAGAACTTTTAGTTGAGAATGCATAACTAAATACTCATCATTTATCAGCTGCACACTCTAGTTCTATTTTGAAAGACATTTTTATTTTATAATACACTTTTAGTTCTAAAAGGATTTTAATTTGTTTTGTTGTTGTGTTTTGTTTGAGTATCAGAGTTTAAAATGTCCAGAAGAGTTTTTCAGTTGAGGATAGTTAAAATTAAAATTGTAAATAGTTACTTATTACTCCAATATTTATTGAGCATCTACTAGGATACAGTAATGATACAAAGGTTAATAAATAAACATTTTGTATTTGCTTTTTTTCAAGTGCTAGGCATTGAAGAATAAGTAATGAGCAAAAGATCATTGGTGGTTCCTATCTTCAAGGAATTTACTAAGAAATATAAAAGTTGAAATAAATTAGAGAAAGTCTTCTAAACAAAGTACGAACAAAGTCATGTAGACTGTGTCTCTTCCACGTCCACCCTACTTTGCTCCTTCTTTCAGATTTCCTCTTCCACGAGCACTGCTCAAAACAAACAGACAGACAAAAACCAAAGAGATCCCTAGACCTGCTCTTCATTTGCCCATATCTCGGGATCGCTCAATATACTCATTCTCCTGACCTTCACCTCCCATTTCAACTTCTTTATTTTACCTGACCAACTTCATTTGGGTGATATTGAGTTTAAGTTGATTGACTAATCCTGGCTCTTCTGAAGTTCCTCCCTGGATCCACAGAAAGTCCTGAAAAAGGGAGGTCAAGAGCAGGACTTAGGAGCCCCAGAGCAGGCTACAGAGGAAGAATTTTTATGAGGTAGGCTTTTGAAGGTGGCATAAATTATTTCACATAGACTAGCTAACTCAGACAGTTGCATTTGGGAAAGCTTGTGAGTCCCTCTGCTATTGGACATTTTCTTTCATTTTAGTGATTCTTAAATTGTTCAAAGTCATTATCATTTTAAATTCATATATTAGGGTCTCTTTGATTGGGAGCCTTTTAGAGGGCCACAGCAACTTCCTTTGGATGTATTAAGCTTGCTGTCTTCCCCCACAGCACAAGACTCTATACAAAGCAAGCACTTATTCTTCCTAGAAACATTTATTGGATACTGCCTCAACAAGGCATGGTGATAGTGATGTGGAGGACACGAAGATGTATGCACAAAGCAATAACATGCCATTTTGACCAAGAAAATGAGGATTATGTTATCTCCCTCTTACAAACACATGGAAATGTTGTATTTGTTATCTTAAAAATAAATTTTGGACATTGCTTTCAGCTGCACATCTTGCAGCACGGACAAATATATAGTGTCAATATAATACTATTATGTTTCCATTCCCACATCATCAGTCACAGGCTGATCTGTTTTACACAGTCACCATTTCAAAGCATTTGGGAGACTTTATGGTGGGTAATGATTTAGGAAGAGAGGAGAATAGTTGCACGTTGTGTAAAGAGCTGTGAGTGTATTTAGTGGGAATGATGATGATGATCATGATGATAATGATAAGGTCCTCAGCTGTCTGTTGAAGTCCCTTTCTGGGAAACAGCTGGAAACTCATTCTCTAAAGATCGCATCTGGCTTGATTTGCCAGCACTCAAATCCCATTGATCTGGTTCTGTTCTAGCCCTCTGTACTCACAGTTCAAAGAGCAGGGAGGCCTGTAAAGAAATTACTGCCATATTGTTCAATCAGCCACAGTGAGCCATATATACGATTATAATTAGGAACACATTAAGGGAAGCAGCTCAGTGGAGATAAGCTGCCTGACTGCATACGCTTTTTGATGAGGGCTTAGCGCCAATCCGAAAAGAAAAAGATTAAATGTTTGTTACCAATCCTTTTGAACTTGTGGCAGAACATGTGGTAAAGTATTTTTGATTCAAATTAAAAGCATCCTAGGATAAAAATAACCCTGTTCTCCCAGGCCGTTCCAAGTGAAACCATTTGGAGACTGATTTATTGTATCGCCCTTAACCTCTTTCCACCAGCATGATTAACGTAAGCATTTCTGAATCCCTTATAAGCCTGGACAGGTATTTGTCTTGTTACACATCTGTGGAACAAATGGCAATACAAATTATACACTCAACAGATGTAAGTTTTCAAAGGCCAGGCAAATTTAATTTGACTGTGCACGTAAATGAAAAGTTCATTGAGCTCCAAGGTCAGTGATGTGGGTTGCAGGTAAAGAGGATTGTTGCATCAAACATCATCAAAAGGCCAGCGATTCAGAAACCCTCAAAGGGAGAGTCCTAAGCCAAGCAAAAAAAAGCAAAAAGCAAAAAACAAAACAAAACAAAACAAAACAAAACAAAAAAAACATAAGCTGCTGCTGCACCACCGAAGAGACAAGCATAGAGAAGACTGCAAAAGAAAGGGACAGCTTGACCACTACCATCTCGAAAGCCTGGCAAGACGACCATATCAAATATTTTAAGCTTCCATGACAAGAGGAAGCATGGTTGAGTGGTTTCTTCTGGAAATGGAGACTAGAAAGTTTGTTCCAGATTTAGTCTCTTCCTTCCTCTGTGGCCTTGGGCAAGACTCTTAGCCTCTCTGTGCCTGTTTAACTGTAAAATTGGGATATTAGTGTTTCCCCTTCACAGGCTTCTAAGGTTTAGCGTCTTTCAACAGTGATGTTGACCTGTTTAAAATAATACTACATATGATACCTTTCATGAGTCCAGAAAATTTGTAACCACATGACATTATCTGCCAAAGGAATAATTTAGTTTAAGTTGGTTTTAATTATATCATGTGTTCTTAACATTTCTGTGAACAGTGAAATTTATTTAGTGGTCCTAAATGCTAATTTAAGAAAACCTCAATTATAATATTTTCTCACAGTGTCTCAGTTTTTCCCTAAGACACACACACACACACACACACACACACACACACACACACACACCTTTCCTCACTTCCTCTTACCATTCTAAATTTTGAGATGTTTTGTCCTCTCTGTAATTTCTCCCTTAGTAAGGTAGATATTGTCAATAGTAGTAACACTAAAGCTTCTGAAAGCAATAAAACTAAATAATTAATACCACAAGGAAACACACAATGTCAGAATATAGTTGATTAAACCAAGGGATAAGACTCTAATATGGTAAAGTGTCTTGTGAATTTTTAAGAGAGGGAAAACTTGCCTAACATTTTTGTACCCCTTTATCACTGAATTCCCTCAGGTCTAGTGTTCTGGAGAAAACAATCTGGAGAAATAATTTGGGAATAACCTAAGGGTTTTGATACACCTGTGTTCTTTGAGCAAGGTGAATAAAAGCGAGGCCTTTTAAACAACAAGGAAATTATTTCCAAAAGGAAATGTGCTTGATTGAGAACGCATATTTGCCTTTAGAAAGAAGATGAAGGCAAAGGGATAGGCAGAGTATTCTTTGCTTCTCTTGCTCCCACCGGGAAGAATATGCTGCTATTACTTTTTTTGTTTTGTTTGTGTGCTTTGATTCTTTCCTGTAGAAATAACAAGAATAAAAGTATTTGGTGTAATCTAACTTTCTCTCTTGTGAGTCTGTGCTAATTAACAGAGGGTCAAACAAATTGAACCTGTAGTTTATGACAGTTTTATAAATAAACATTTTATGTGTAATTGATCCTTAGTGTTCTTTGAAATGCCAATTAGGAAACTCTTGCTGCTTTATAGCCATTAGTCGGGGAGAGATGGACTGATGACTTCACAGTGGTATGAGAATAACTCACTGTCTTACTCCTAAATGGTAAAGTTAAAAAGGGGCAAGGTACATCTTTCAGGTAAAAGAGGTGTATAAGAAAATGAAAATCCATGAACAGCTGCTGCAGCTGATAGCTAGGTAGCCACAGCACCCTTCTTGCAAGTGTCTTTGCACTGATTGCTTTGGGGGCCTGCCTTCCCCATTAAACCTTGGAGGTCAGAGATGACATCTTATTAGTTTCCTTTTTCCTGGAATGTTCTATGATGCTTAAATCAGATTAGGCACCTGTCATGTTTTTACTGAATTAAACTGACAGCAAGTGATTTGTAACAACAGTACTTATAAAAATATACTCACTAACACTTAGATACTGAAGTTGAGTCTTATATTCAAAGTAAAATAGAGAAACACCATATTTACCTAGGTATTTCTGGCCAGAATATACAGCTCATTAGTGGCTGGAAAGGATGACAAAAAGTATAAATATCTTATAACGTGTATTGTTCAAATGCAATGTTTATCTACCTAATTTATTTTTTGAATCAATGTGGGGAACTTTACTCATATCCTGGGTAAATGTCACTACTTGGTTATAATCTGTTGAGGTGGTTTTGTATTCTTGGTTCTTCTGTCGTGAAAGTAATCTTCAGTGCTCTGGGCCATCTGGAATGACCGGGAAATAACCCTGCCCTCAATATTCTCATCCAAAACTTTGATAAAGTATTACATTCATGGCCAATGAAAGAATTCAGTGGTGCAAAAATTCAGAATTTCATTTAACTAATCGACAGTCTTGGAACGTGGGTTTTCAGTCTCCAGCTATGTTCTCATCCAGCCTGGCCTTCTTTAATATATACAAGGATATACCAAGATCTTGTCAAATACTTGGCTGACAAAGATATATTTTGATTCTACTGTAATTGTAAATCTACCGTTACTATGGTATCTGTCCCAAAGCCGACACTTACCTATTGCATAATAGAGCTAAAAGAATCATGAAGATTGGCATGGTCGAGATTCTTAAGAACAGAAAGATCAGTGCATGCCAGATAGTGTTCACACTGGACTGCATACCTTCATATACTTGTCTTCACTGACATTAATACATTCACTGCCATTAAGCTTATATTTATGAAACATATGGCCAGTAACCTAGCTTCCTCAGGCTTCCTTGCCTTTGAGCTGTTGGGATGTGAATCGTATACTTAATATGCTTGTTTTGTAATGCGTTCGTTTTCCTCTGAAATGTCAAGTAAATTCAATAAAACACCTTTAGTTTATGGCTTTTGGATTTTAAGCATAGCCCTTTGAAGTTACAGACAGATCGTGGTGCCAGAATGAATTAATTGGTACATTTCCCATAAGCTTTAAGAATATTTTTAAAACCAGAAAATTAAGTGAGAGAATCCCAGCATGTATGAAAATTTAATAAAGACAAAATAGTAATTTATATACATGTATACACATATACACATATATTTAATCACATATATTATATAAAATATCATAAATGTATGTATTTAAAGGAATTATAAAATGAAATTTATAAAAAGATACTAAGCAGAGATACTATGTGAACAAGTCAAAATACCATTTCCAACAAGTGGAAACTGTTAAACTAAATTAATTAATTTCTGACACTATCCTGTCAGCTCTTACTATCAAAGATTAAGCTATAAACTTTTATTCAAAATTTCTTACCATTTTATAAGGCCACAACATCTAAATGATGCTAAAATCAAAGTATGGAAATGGAACACTTAGAGGCAAGAGGCTGGGCCTGAGAATTTCAGTATTCCACCCATGAAGCTGTGGGTCCTAACAGGCTTTTAGAAAGCCCCAGCTGAGCTGGGAATGGGAGAATCACAGCTTCTAATCTCAGCTTTACTGAGAACTTGCAATGTGACTTTGAGTAAATCACTTGACCTTTCTGAGCTTTTGATTCCCTGTAGGTAATAATCCTGGCCTTATCTCCCTCATTGTTTCAAAAATAAAATAAGATGGATGATTTATGTGAAAGCACTTTGCATAGTAAAATGTGCCATATTATTATTCAAACAAGGCATTATCCTCTCAAACCTACTTAGAAGGGGGTTGTAAATGAAATACTGCATATTAATGTGATCTTGGTCTTCAGAGAACTGGGATTCTCTGGGCACCATTACGGTCTCAGCTATTTTTCAGCACAGCATAAATTATGCGCTCCAAACAAGTCCTCAATACCCTTCAGAAGCCTGAGAGGCGAGTGTGAGGCTGCTTAGTGCCCCCAAAATAGGTACCACTGTAGAGAAAGGAAGAGCGTTTAAGAAAACAGTGAACAGGCTCTGCCTGCCAAGTCCGAGCTTGAGCTGCAGTTTCTCATGTGCACGGGTGTTGAGAATAAAGAAAGCATGTCTGAAAACCCAAGTTTAGGAAGGAATTTCTATACCCTCTGGTTATTTTACCAAGTTACTATAATAGATGCATGTCCATGCATAAGTGTGAATATACACAAATATGACATTATAAAAGGAGATAGCTTTGCCACATTACACGCCCAATTCACAAAATGGCATCAGTTCCTCAAGCCTTATTTGCTATTGTAATTGGGTCCTTTTGCAAGCATGTTTCAGGCATTTTTGATCGTCGAGTCATTTATCCATGCTGCAATATTCAAGGTATCCAGGAAGTGCGTTTTTCCCCCACAATTGTAGGCTGCATCTCAGAAATAATTCTTTTCCTACTTATAAATCTTAGAAATGCCTGAATAGTTTGCTACTATTGTTTTTACAACCTTAGGGCTTTGGGATGAGGCATAACTTGGAAAAATTTGGTTATAACCTTTCTCAACCCGAGGACCCTGACTCAATCTGGGAATTCTCAGTGGCATTTTTTTTTTTTTTTTTTTTTTTTGAGACGGAGTCTCGCTGTGTCGCCCAGGCTGGAGTGCAGTGGCGCGATCTCGGCTCACTGCAAGCTCCGCCTCCCGGGTTCACGCCATTCTCCCGCCTCAGCCTCCGAGTAGCTGGGACTACAGGCGCCCGCCACCTCGCCCGGCTAGTTTTTTGTATTTTTAGTAGAGACGGGGTTTCACCATGTTAGCCAGGATGGTCTCGATCTCCTGACCTCGTGATCCACCCGCCTCGGCCTCCCAAAGTGCTGGGATTACAGGCTTGAGCCACCGCGCCCGGCAGTGGCATTTTACTAGAACTACCAAGTATGTTCATCACCTGTGAGGTTTCAGAGGCTGTAAGATCTCTAGAGCAAGGGCCCCTGTGTGTCCGTATGCACCTTGGCCTTTATTCTCCCACAGTCCCTTAAAGGTAATGGTAATGCACTCTCCGAGGCACACAGTAAAAAAGCCTGGCTCCTGGTCACCAAAGCCCATGGGGCTGCCATGGCTTCTGGAAGCCCTCACTATCAGAAAAGAATGTTTCTTCCTGCAATATGGCTTAATGGTTAAGCATCTGAATTAAGCAAGATATGGTCAGAGATTTGAACTGATATCCCAGATCAATCGGGTATATGATTAAAGTTTCTTAACTTCTTAGGTCCTCTTTCTTCATCTGCCAAATGGACATCATAGTTTCTAACTAAATGGGGATGAGGATTAAGTGAGATGAGTGCACAGAAAATGCCAGGAGCACTCAATCAATGGGAAATAGTAGTTGCAGTAAAACAACAGCCCTTGGAAGTACCACTCTCCACTGCTGCAATAGGAAAAAGTACACAGTTATAAAGGAACATAAGCCTATTAAAAGACAGAAAAAAATATTCTTTAAACTATCCCAGCACTTTGGGAGGCCGAGGCGGGCGGATCACGAGGTCAGGAGATCGAGACCATCCTGGCTAACACGGTGAAACCCCGTCTCTACTAAAAAAATACAAAAAACTAGCCGGGCGAGGCGGCGGGCGCCTGTAGTCTCAGCTACTCCAGGAGCCTGAGGCAGGAGAATGGCGTGAACCCGGGAGGTGGAGCTTGCAGTGAGCTGAGATCCGGCCACTGCACTCCAGCCTGGGCGACAGAGCGAGACTCCGTTTCAAAAAAAAAAAAAGAAGGGAGACATGCTATTCACATCCGTTGGTAAGAGTGTAACTATGCAGACAGCTTTTCTGTCCATAAATCACAGGCCAGGCCACTAAAATTTGTACGAGGAAATCAGAAAGAGGTAGTCTCCACTCTCTTGGGTGAACTCCTGAACAGCTCTATGGCAAAGCGAGAAAGAATAAATCTAAAAACGCTTAGTACATTTGAAGTATTCATATATGTAGTTTAAGATGTATGTGATATTACAAAACAATGTACATCCATATATACACCTAGAACTATAAACTCCAGGCTGGAAGAACTGGCCTCCATGCCTTGGTATGGCTGCTGAGGTGCAATAGTGTCTTTAGTTTCTTTTTTCTTTTCTTTTTTTTTTTTTTTTTTGAGACAGACTCTCACTCTGTTGCCTACGCTGGAGTGCAGTGGCATGATCTTGGCTCACGGCAACCTCTGCCTCCCGGGTTCAAGTGATTCTCCTGCCTCAGCCTCCCCAGTAGCTGGGATTACAGGCACGCACAACCATGCCTGACGTTTTTTTTTTTTTTTTGTACTTTTAGTAGAGACAGGGTGTCACCATGTTGCCCAGGCTGGTCTCGAACTCCTGACCTCAGGTAATCCACCAGCCTCAGCCTCTCAAAGTGCTGGGATTACACGTGTGAGCCACAGCGCCCAGCCTGGTGTCTTTAGTTTCTAGTCTTGTCTTTTAAAGAAGAGATCAGGCTTGTCTGAGTAGTTCCTGTGGGCACAGCTGGGGATAGAAGCAGCCCTGATTTATAGCATTGCCAATTTCCATGGTGTAAACAGTCTCACCATGAGACTTCACTGAAAACAAAATTGAGAAGAGATGCACACAATGGCATCTCACGAGCCAGTGCTAAGAGGCTCACCACACCACTACATAAGCAGAACTGGCACTGAAGGTGGATGCTGTTCAGATGAAGATGTCAGCACACTGCACATCTCAAGTGACTTCTATGTGCCTGGTCCTATTTCTATCTTCAGCCTGAATTATTACCATTTCCTTACATGTTTTCCCCCGGATCTTACCTTTTTGTCTCTAAGTCCCTCCTGTTGCTCTGCTATGAAGTATGGGCAATTTGCATCCTTCTGACTCAAGATAACAAAAAAGAGATGTGAAAAAATCAGTCATTTACAGAAATATGGGGACCTGGATTTCTAATAAAGCTGTTAGTTTTTAAAAAGCTTATTTTATTCACGATTCACTATATTGTGTGTCCAGAGTAAGTTGCGGATATTCAAGTTCAGGTCTTCACAACTGCACATATGGTCTATTTTCCACACACTTTAATATGGTCTATCAACTTCCTCTCTCCCCACCCTACCCAGTCTGCGTAGCGCTGCCAGATACATCTTTCTGAAATAACACTTGGATCACATTTCTTACTCAGAAATTCTAGTGGTTTCCCAGTCCCTTCAGGAAAAAAGCTCAAATTCTTAGCCCTCAAGGCTCTTCACAGTTAGAATACCAATGGCTTCAGGTGACTTTTCATCCCCTCCTCTCCTGAGCTTTTTACCCAAGCCAATTGCCATCTGCTCCTGCCTCTGAACTCACATCTTCCTTTATAGAGAGAACATTTTCACTTTGTCTTCAACTGCTGTTTTGGATGGAATGCTTGTTTCCCCCAAATGCATATGTTGAAACCCTACCCTCTAATGTGATGGGTAGGTGTTAGGAGATGGGGTCTGTGGGAGGTAAGTAGGATTAGATGAGGTCGTGAGGGTGGAGCTTCATGAATGAGATTAGTGCCCTTATAAGATGAGACATGATTTTAGCATGCTTCCTTTCTCTCTCTTTCTCTTCCTCCCCACAACCCACTGCCATGTGAGGATAATGAGAAGGTAGCCATCAGCAAATCAAGAGGCAAACCCTCACCAGACACTAAATTTTTTTAGCACCTTGATCTTCAACTTCCCAGTCTCCAACTGTAAGAAATAAATATTTGTTATTTAGGCCACTCTATTGTGTTTTGTTACTGTAGCCCAAGCTAAGACAATGACTAAACTCATACTTTCTTCAGTCCCGACTTCAAAGTGTACTTTTTCTGTCACTCTATTCTGACAATCCTATGTGATTTTCTTTTTTTCTCTGAATTCACTCAGTTGTCTTATCCATAACTCTTAAATTGCTCATATAATACATGTTTGCTACTGCATCTATTTGTTTACACAATCTGCTCAAGTGGGTTACCAGCATGAAAAGCACCAGGATATCTTTGACTATTCTGCCAGCATTCTCCAATAAATTTTTCTGTTATGATATAAATATTTTATATCCCCACTGTCCAATATGATAGCCATTAGCTACATTGTGGCTATTGAGTACCCGACATATGGCCAGTGCAAATGGGAACTGTGCTGTACTTTTATTTATTTTAATTCAATAAAATTTAAACAGTCACAGGTGACTAGTAGCTACATACTGGACAGCATAGATAGACCCTCCATGACCGTAGCACAGTGTCTTTTTTTTTTTTTTTTTTTTTGAGACGGAGTCTTGCTCTGTTGCCCAGGCTGGAGTGCAGTGGCGCAATCTCAGCTCACTGCAAGCTCCGCCTCCCGGGTTCACGCCATTCTCCTGCCTCAGCCTCCCGAGTAGCTGGGACTACAGGCGCCCGCCACTGCGCCCGGCTAATTTTTTCTATTTTTAGTAGAGACGGGGTTTCACCATGGTCTCGATCTCCTGACCTTGTGATCCGCCCGCCTCGGCCTCCCAAAGTGCTGGGATTACAGGCGTGAGCCACCGCGCCCGGCAGCACAGTGTCTTTTACTCTGGAGCTGCTCAACAATTATTTGTTAAAGGAATCAATGAACCTCCCTTATGAGTCACATAACCCCAAACTGCCTTATAGCACATTCCTAGTTTCTAATCATCCTTTCCTACACTCTGTGACCATGTCCTCTTTGACCTTTCTAATCTCCCAAAACTCTTTCGGGTAATCTTGTTTACAATAGCCACGGGATGGATTTCGATGTTCACAAGTACACAGTCTGCTTCCAGTCCACTAAGACTCTCTAAGGTGAGCTCTGAGCATTTCAAGATTAGAGCTTTTGAGAGAAAACTATTTGTTTGGACAGACTCATCTCCACTCTTCAGGGCCAATATGCCAAAACCTGGGTGTTTTGTTTGTTTATTTGTTTGTGACGGAGTTTCACTCTTGTTGCCCAAGCTGGAGAGCAATGGCATGATCTTGACTCACCGCAACCTCTGCCTCCCAGGTTCAAGTGATTCTCCTGCCTCAGCCTCCCGAGTAGCTGGGATTACAGGCATGTGCCACCCCCACCCCTGGCTAATTTTGTATTTTTAGTAGCAATGGGATTTCTCCATGTTGGTCAGGCTGGTCTCAAACTCCTGACCTCAGTTGATCTGCCTGCCTGGGCCTCCCGAAGTGCTGGGATTACAGGTGTGAGCCACCACGCCCAGCCACCTACGTGTTATAGTCTACAGACTTTCTAGAAATTGTCCTACCACTTTGGGTCATTGTTGTCGTGCTGTTTAAACACAGAAAAGTCTAAATTTCAGTTTCTCATAGATGAAGCATGGTTAATCCTGGTTAAAAAACATAAAATAGTTTAATTTGTAGCAAATAATCTTATGTATTATTGTGCATTCACTTGCACAGATGGCAGAACAGTTCGTTTGCAATTTAAGGAGTCTAAAATAATGTAAACACTCTGTTTCAGTGGCATTGAAGAAAAACTAAAAAATTCTTTTCTCAAACAACTTGGAAAATGCTAAACTTCATTGAGAAATAACTTAGGATATAATTTTAAAGTGAAATGGACCTTAGACATTAGTGAGTCCATCACACTCATTTTACACTTAACAAATATAATTGTGGTCGTTTAAAATTGTTTTAATAACACTATTAGTAAATGTTTGACTACAGCAGAGACAAATAGAAATTTATCCTATTTTTGTAGAATTCTCCATTAATTAACAGACTCTTAGTTTATAGGACTATTAAAACTGATTTTATTTACAATAAGCAAATTAAATTAGATCACTGAACTTTATAAACATAAAAAGTAAAATGCTGTTTTTATTTTTCACTCTCTAGCAGTCATTTGGAACCAGGTAATGTAATAACATCTGTCTCCTACAAAAAGTTCAACGTCTGTAAGAAAAGGAAACATTTACTTATTTGTCCTGTGTTTTTATTAGACACTGGGCTTTGCAGATGTCACTTTCTATGAATAGTTCACCCCAAAATTTGGCCGTATTCCTTACTAGCTTCTGTTTCTTAGAAGGCATTTAGAATTGCATCACGTTTTGATTTAGCACATGTGCACATTCACACACACACACAAATGAGAACTGAGAGTCAAATGTAATTAAATATTTTATAGTACAACATAAGTCACAGAAGCTATATTTTCTGAAGTTTGTGTTAACCAATAAATACTCTTCAGAAAAATTAGAAAACACTCCTAGGCAACTAATCAGTTTATATTTTGCTTTCCATTCCCATACAATCTTTGACTTCCAATTACACTGAATTATGGGACCTGTTACACTACACAATGATTGTATTGTTCTACTGCAAATCCACAATTTCAGCATCAAAAGGAATACAAATGTGCTTTCAAGATAGTGATACTAAAATGTATTCTCTGTCAATTGACAATTTCTCTAGGTCTAAATATAATAGACTGTAAAAAGACATTCTGGATGGCAAGATTAATAATTTAGCACACTTAAATGAATGCAATGTTGTTACCTCTGAATTCTCATAGAACCTAACTAAGCCAAAAGATGCTACCAGAATATTTTGCCAGTTAGAGGTTATGTAGCACTTTATAGTATAGATAAGACTAAAGTGTACAAAATTAAATATTTTATACAGGAGTATCCTAATGAAGAGGTTATTAATTGCTCTACCTTTAAAATTTCCTTACATTCATTCACCTACCTATTGGTTTTCCCTAATAATGTGCTCATAAATCCCCTTCTACACAAAATACAACAGTCCTCTTTAGCTCAGCATGTTGTGTTTATCTTAGATTACAATTTGGATGTTGCAATATACCAGGATTTTTTTTTTTTAATTGTTCTGTTTTGTCGTAAGTTCTCAGTTTAGCATTCAGGATAATCAATTTGGTCTGAGACACACAGATACTTCATACTACATCACTATAACCTGTTGGACCGATGACCTAAAGGCAGTTACTGATTTGTGTTTTTACTAGAAACAGTTCCAAACTGCTGAGCCACTCACTTTTTCCAACAGCATGCTCACAATCAGTCTAAAATCTTTCTTCACCAGCAAATGCACAGCATGAAACAGGTCCATATTTTAAACAACTTAGCTTACATTATATTCAAGACAACAGACATTAGAGTTAGTTGGTGTATTCCAACAGCACTGAGACAGTGCGAAGGCAGTATTTGGTTCTCTTGAGAAACAGTCATAGCTGAAGCTATGACTCAAAACCAGGTCCAGTGAATAATTCACTAATCAATTGCACAGAAGAATAAAAAAATTCTCATGTTTAAAAAAGAAGAAATTTCTAAAAGCACAAAAGATTTTTTGGCTATAATAAAATAATACAAAATATAATAATGAATAAATAATATAAAATATAACAAAATAATATAAAATAATGAAGTCAAATGCTGTCTTTATTATGAGATAAATATATATTATAAATATGTATGTTAATATATAGATGTAGAACATATGTATATATAAATTTATATATAAATGTATATATAAATACAGAATTATATATATTCTAATGCCTCATTAAATGGTAAGATATGTTAAAATCAGTATAATTTTCCATTTAGAATAGAAAAGAAAATATTAAAAAGATATCAACAATATTATAGTTAAAACAGAAGTACTTTGTAAAATAGTAAACATAGCATGATGTAATGCTTTTTGAGAAACATACGTATATAGATCAAACTGTTAATGATTATCTTTAGGTAGTATTTTATTTTTTTCCTTTTTTAAGCTACCAATACTTTTTCTGTGATAAGTAGGAATTAATTTTTGAATTTAAAATAGTTTAAGATCCAGCAATCCCACCACTGGGTGTTTTATATATATATACACACACATACAAAGGAAATGAAATCATTATGCCAAAGAAATCTCTGCAGTCCCACGTTCATTGCAGCATTTTCACAATAGCCAAAATACGGAATCAACTTAAGTGCTCATCAACAGATGAATGGATAAAGAAAATGCGGTATGTATACACAACAGAATACTGCACAGCTTTAAAAAGGAAGGAAATCCTGTCATTTGCAACGACACGGATGAACCTACAGGACATTATATTAAGTGAAATAATACAGTCACAGAAAGTCAAATATCACATCACATTATCTCATGCATATGTGGAATCTAAAAATGGTGAGCTCACAGAAGTAGCAAGTAGAATGGTGTTTACCATGGGCTGGGGTAGCAGAGATTGGGGAAAAAAAATAAAATCATTTAAATTTTTCAAAGAACACCTATTGACTGGATCTAGTAGCAGTTTACTCTGTAGCAATAGCAGCAACAGCAGTAACAATAATGATGAGAACAAACACATCGTGTTTAATGCATGCCAAGCACTGTTTTAAGCTCTTTTTATATATTATATATTGATTCATGTAATGCTTACTGACTTCTGAAGTTTTTATTTAACTCTTGTTAGTGGGCACTTCCTGTCTTGCAGAGGAGCCTTCATTTCTTTGACCAATCTCTCTCTTGATTTCTGCTGTTGAAGATCTCTGGACCAGTAGTGAGTTTACTTTAGCCACTGAGTCCCTCCCTCGACATCTTAGGAGAATTTTGGAGATAGACAATACAGGCCTGTTACGACAGCCCCATTACTATCAGTGACAACATGTTCTCCTTCCAGCTTTGTGCACCAGCATCACTAGCAGGTTACCCATAATCTCATGGTTACAAGATGGTTGCTATAACCGGACCACGATTGCCTCATTCCAGGTAGAGGAATAACAAAGAGGCCCATTTATTTCAAGGGAAAGAGAATTCAGAATACTTACACTGGTGGCAGTAGAAGTATCATCCCAATTATCAAGCACTTAGACTGAACATACTAATAATTTGTATCCGTCTGGTAGAAAAAAATACTCTCTGTCCATACTAATTATTCTTATTTTGTCATAAAAAAATATTGCTCTGGAGTCTCATTCAGCATTCACAATTGATTGAATGGTTCATACACAGTCAATTCACATTGTCAAATTCAATGAAAATATCCCATTTCTGAAAGTGAAGTTTTCAGTCTACTGTGATTCACTTCTCTTGAGTCAGTCCCACTACTGAGTTTTTGTGCCCCCACCAGAGACTGGTATGGATGATGAAACAAGATTTTTTTCCCTGCTGCCTATTTGCTGAACGGCTACTTAGCAAGTCACCTGACTCATTCATGAATTGAGCAGCAACTGTGTGCCAGGCACAGAACTTGAGATACACATGTGAGGATGTACAGACATAAATATCACAGGATTCTGCCTCTTATGGTCATGTATGTTTAGTGTACATGTGGAGAAATGTTGGGGGGCAGGAAGAAAGATACAGAAACAAGTAATACAATAGGTATAATATACGCCACTAGAACAAAATACAAATTACTAGAGAAATAGAAAGGGGGAAAAAGTCTTTTATCTGGAAAATACATTCCTCTGAGTTCACTAAAAGCACATTATGAATACTACTGTCCACTAGGATTATAACACCTTATCTCCTATGTATAAATCAGTTTAATATAAGCACACATTAGGCATAAAGCACAATGAGATTTATTACACTTGATCTTAGCCAAAAGGCCGAGAAGCGATGTAATGAGATTTATTTATATTCTTTAGCAATTCTGTAATGGGGAAAAGGGGGCTTTACATTCCCATTAGCACAATCCTATCAGCAGATATAATGAGAATAGCCAGGATATTAAATCAATGTATTTTCATCCTAGGTGACTCTTACCTTCTAGTTTTTCAATTATTCTTTATACACAAACCAAGCCTGGCCACCTCATATTTTAGAGTCCTTTCCTTTGTATATAGAAGTTATCTCTGCCACCCATGAAAGCTAAGTCATGAAGCTATTGAAATAGATGTGACCTAAGAAGTGTTTCAACTAGAAAGCTGGTAAGAAGATACAATAGGAAGCCAATTCTTCAAACACGGTAGAATGTAAAGAAAAGTAAAGAGGTGATAGAGCCAGATTATTAAGTGTTTAATCCCTGCTGCTCCCTAACATATTGGGAAATCCAGGAACACTGGAGCTAGTGACTCGCTTTCTCTGGTGTAATTTGGGGGATGGAGAAGCTCTACATTTTTCTCTGTGTGTCATTCAACGTGCCACCAGTATACAATACAGCATCAAGAGAGATGACCCTTGATAGCCTGAAGTAGTACTCCTCTGTGTGGGATATACTTGGAGCCTGTAAACTCGAATGACGGCAAGACAGAAGTGTTGGGAGAGCTGGCAGAAGTCTGGCCAGAAGCAAGGGCAGCATAGCATGGAGATCAGAGACTTCAGGCAATGGCCGAAGCCACACGTGTCTCAGCATGATCTCTGCAGTCCGTGAGGAGACAGCCACCTATCAGCAGACCCCCATGGGTTGGCACAGACTAACTTCCTCACCACAGAGCTCAAGAACAAACAGTGCACCAAACAAGGACCTGCATTCACAGAAGCTTGACCCTGCTGCATCAGGATTTTAAGATTGCCCCCTGGCCTCAAACCCCCAGACATATGGCACCATCTCGGGGAAGAAGAGGGAAACGGTTGGGAAATCTGACAGACTGAACATTTACCCTAAAGAGGATGAGTCATCCAAAAGAAATTATCTAAACAGGAAGAGACAGAAATGTAGTTAACTAGCAAGATTAAAGCACCCCAACCCCCAACCCTATGCCCTTAATAAGCAGAGTTAACAAGCTCAGGGGAAAAATTAAATCATTATCAAAAGATTCCCCCAAGCTTCTGAAAAGCCTAGAGAGGGAATTACATGGAGTAGTATTCACAGGGCAAATGTCATTTATCCTATTACATTTATCCTATTACACCTAGCAGTCAAAAGCTGCTCCCTTTGAAGCAAGGTGGCCCTCATTCAGTTGACAATTTGGACTGATTGTGTTGGAAGAGAAGTGCCCCTCAGTCAGTAGATCTTGATGTCAATAGAGATCACCTTTTTAATCAGCTGCTTGCTGCTACTTGCTTTGCTCTGCAAAGTGGGCGGTCAGGGACAAAGGGCTAGCCACAGTGACTTCCTCCTAGTTCTGTTCCCCCTAGGAATGGCCCCTAGACTCATTGTCCCCAAGTATTATGAGATAGATAACAATAAAAAAGTAAAATCTGTTCACAAACTGGGGGCACGTTTTGGCAGAGTGGAAAAAAATCTGAGTTGGGAGACAGCAGACAGAGCAGCTGGTAACAATTTTGTCACTGACTTTCCGAGTTTCCACACAATGTGTATTATTTAGGGGAAAAATGTCAAATAAGTTTGGAATGCTGAGTTAAGTAAAGTTAAGCAGATGTCTTATCTGAAGAGCTACCTCTAATAAAGCTAATATGTATTAGTATGCTGTTTCCCAAACTTATTCTAGTGGTTTGCTGCAGCTGGCCCATACCAGCTCAAGGTTGTGGCATCTCTTTCCAACTCTGAGTTCAGTGATGTCACTGTGGTAGTTTGAAATTGGCCATGGTGGGAGTAGCTATGCCATAGAAATTGATAGTTACTGACAGGTTTTCTTTACCGCCATACCATTGTCTTAGAAAACACTTGTTAATAAAACATGTCACAGGACTAGTGCATGAGTATTCTACTGCTGTTTTAACAAATTACCACAAATTGAGTAACTTATAACAACACAAATGTATTGTGTTATAGTTCTTAGGTAGAAATCTGACACAGATCTCACTGGGCCGCAGTCAAGGTGTCTGCATTCCTTTCCGAAGGTTCTAGGAGAGAGTTCATTTCCTTAACTTTTCCAACTTTTAGAGCCATTTGCATTCCTTGACTCAGGGCCCCCTTTCTTTACCTTTAGAGACAACAACAGACTGGTCCCTTCTCACAGGGCAGCACTTCTTCTACACCCTTTTCTACTTTTAAGGACCCTGTGATTATAATGGGCTTACCCAAATAATCCAGGATAAACTCTCTATTTTCAGGTCAGTTGATTAGCAACCATAATTCCACCTGCAATCATAACTACCCTTTGAAATGTCAAGTAATATAGTCACAGGATCCAGGGATTAGGATGTGGACAACTTTGAAGGGGCCATTATTCTGTCTGATACAACTAGTGTTCCAAGGAACACACTTTGGAAAGACTCATAAAAGCCTTGTGATGGAAAGTGCATTGGGCTACCCACTTTCTAAGTTTTCTTGAGTAAATTATTTATCTTTTTAGAGCTACAGTAAATTGCTCTATGCAATGAGGCTAATGTTTTCTTGATCTGCTTGGCAAAGTTGTTCGATAGACACGACAATGTCTTAAAAAGTGATGAGACTCCCTACATGTGTAATATATCATTATTCTTAATAATAGTTAATACACGTTTTTGTTTAAGTTCAAAATAATTCCCATAGTTTGTAACTCAATTATCTTCTACCAGTATCTTCCCAAAAAGATAGGCTAGCTCTGGCCAGTGCCAAGAGGAGAGTGTGTGAAAATTGAGACCAAAGGCACATGCGCAGACTTTGATCATTTTAGATTTTTACTTGAGCCTGAATCTAGAATAAGACTTCTCAGAATCTTTAAAATTAGTGAAACACCTGAAAAAAATGCAGGATCCTGTAGGTCTTTCAGGACTAGATCTGGGCAAATTCCCTTTTATATGCCCATTCTTTGCTTTCTCCCTCACTTCAACTTTGTCTATAAAATTCTGTAAGCCACAATACAGATAATCAGGCAAATATGGGGTAAAGAATGGGAAAATTTTAAAATAAATATTCCCTTTTAGACACAAGGTGAAATCCAGATCCTTCCCATGGTGAGTCATAGAACTCAACATTCTCAAGTCGTAAGTATTGGTGGCTGAGTTGATGACTCTCTGCATTTTAAATAAATTATTGCATTACTGATTGAAATGTAACCTTTACTTTTTCCTGTTTAAATATTTGGTGCTTTGTCTTCTGTCAACTGTATATCCTGAGGTTACATAATTTAAAATTTGAATTCAGGTTGCTAATTCACCAACTGCGGGCCCTTTTATGTACTCAAACATTTGCATCGTTTTAGGGGTCTTATTACACGATTGTTTCCTGTACCGTCATCAGCTTTGAGATGCAGCTGATAAAGAGTATTAAGGAAGGAATTTTAAATGAACTATAGATTTTGCATAGAAAATAAATTATAATAAACTATGTGTTCAATGTGACTGTGCAGAATTTTGACCTGTTTCACTCCGCCTCATTTTGGGCCAAGGCAAGTAGCTGCAAGTTGTTAGTTATCAGCCTTTGATAAACCTGACACTACCCAGCTTGGTTATATAATCCACCACCCTCTGGTCCTGGAAATGGCTGTGCCTTTGGAATCTGTGTCACATTATGCTGGCATCAACAAAACCAGCCAGGCAAGATGGTGACCTGGGCAGAGCTAAGATTACAAGAACAGGATCACTTTCTGTTTTGTGTTGACTCCATTGTGAGGATTGTGAGTGTCAGATTTTTAGTCTTTGGTGTTGGGACTTTTCTGATAACCTTGTCAGGGCCCAAACTAACCTGTCCTTTCTGGGCTGTACTCCAAGGAGCTAGGAGGGGATTAGTAGCAGCAGCAGTATCTTGGCAAAAGGAGTCTTGAACCAGCCTTGACCAACCAGCGGGGCTTCTGTGGGCTAGTTCTGCCTGTGCACCATGTTGATGTGAGTTTTCATTAGCTTTGCCTTCTTGAGAATGACAGAAGCTTCCAGATTAGAAATGTATGAAATGTACATGCACAAGGAGAATAAATAAGCCTTGAAACCTAGAACTATGTCCACGGGAAATGAGAAAAGGAAATGCTAAAAACAAAAATGTGTTAAGTGTGGAGAGGGAGAAATAATTATGAAATCTAGTTGGGGCCTTTCTATTTCAATGTATACACACACACATTTTACATTTGGTTTAGGCCCTGAGCTCATTCAACAAAAACTGGTATGCCCAAAAGAATAATAGAGCATAACTAGCATAATAATACTGCTCAATAAAATCAGCTGTGTAGGTTGCCAAAGGAATAACATCATTTTATGGAAAGAGTTCACATTATAAAGGAAATGTAAGAATAACCCCAGAGTGACAAGGCACAGTGGCTCATGCCTGCAATCCCAGCACTTCGGGAGGCTGAGGCAGGCAGATCACTTGAGTTTAGAAATTCGAGACCAGCCTGGCCAATGTGGCGAAACCTTGTCTCAACTAAAAACACAAAAATTAGCTGGGCATGGTGGTGCACGCCTGTAGTCCCAGATACTTGGGAATCTAGAGGCAGTAGGCCTTGCTGAGCTATGGTGGGCTCCACCCAGTTCGAGGTTCCTGGCCCCTTTATTTACCTACTCAAGCCTCAGCAATGGCAGACGCCCCTCCCTGAGCCAGGCTGCAGCCTCACAGATAGCTCTCAGACTGCTGTGCTAGCAGTGAGCAAGGGTCCACGGGCGTGAGACCCACTGAGATAGGCGCAGGAAAGAATCACTTTGTCTGCCAGTTGCTAAGACCTTGGGAGAAGCACAGTATTTGGGTGGAGAGTGCCCATTTTTCGAGGTAGTCTGTCACAGCTTCCCTTGGCTAGGGAAGGGAAATCTCCCGACCCCTTGTGCTTCCCTGGTGAGGCTACGCCTCACACTGATTCACCTCGCCCTCCGTGGGGTGCACTGTCCACTGCTCTGCGCTCCGTGGACCCACTGTCCAACCAGTCCCAATGAGATGAACCAGGTACCTCAGTTGGAAATGTAGAAATCACCCATTTTCTGCATCAATCAAGCTGGGAGCTGTGGACCGGAGCTGTTTCTATTCTGCCATCCTGGAACGCCCTCCCTAATACATACATTTAACAGTGAAAAATGGTGGATACTTTATACCAGTTTTTTTCCATCAGGGAAAAGAGCACACAGAGGAATAAATTACAGTCAGATAATAAATAGGCCTGGAACCTTAGGCCCACTGTAAGATATGGCACAGATACCTTCCCAAATCTTAGAAAAACTAACTCATAAATCCCGATTAGCAATAAAGAAGACAGCTGAAGGAGTATAGCTACATCTGTGCAAATCTGTCACTGTTCCTAGAACAAGTATTCAAAACACAGTGAGCAATGTCATGAAAATCAGAACACTTATCACCAAGAAGAACCATTCTTCACTTCTCCTTCCCATTCTGTTCTGCAGCTGGCAAAATCAGAGCTACACAGTGAACTATCTTCAGGAATTTACCTGGAAGGTAGCAGGTGAGCCACCATATTCCATAGAAATGCTGCAGACAGCAGCAATGAATGGACAGCTATTCTTTCTTTCTAATTTTAAGCATATTGCCAAAGTTCCTGGTTATCATCTCCTCTGGAAAACTTAACTCCTAGAAATTTAGCTGAAAGTCTAACACTATAAATGTTAAGACCTGACACTATAAATCCTCCCTAGTGGGTCAAGTCTGTTCTCTTGGCAGTCCTATGCAGTATATGTTTTTTAAAGTTTCAGTGAATATTTGAGTACTTTCTGTGCTGGCCATATTCAAAGTACTCTGTTCCATTAATGAAACACATTTGCCCTGATGAATCATCAGTAATATGCAATTAATCTTGTCTTCTAATGAACCAACATCCCACAAACTAATTGATGAGCAAACATTTAAATAGTACTAGATGAGAGCAACACAATGCAGTGTAAAATATTTCAAGAATAGTGTTAAACAGCAAGTTGAGTTACAAAACATGTTTCTTCTATTTAAATGTCATTTTATTAAATACTTTCTTACCTATATTTTTCTGGACTTTTATTTTCAGTTCAAAGTTTGATATCAACCTGTATCGTTAAAAGTAAGCTGTCAATTTGCCTTGTTCTTAAATTCATGTAATCCTAAAAATAACGTCTACTACCAATAAGGCATACATTTGCAATTATGCTCTCAAAATTATAATTTTTAAAATCAGTACTTTTATAACCATTTTCCTATAATTACTTGAATGAACATTGATCTAGAAAGCTAGTTCAGCTCGGCCAGGCATGGTGGCTCACGCCTGTAATCCCAGCCCTTTGGGAGGCCAAGGCGGGTACATCATGAGGTCAGGAGATTGAGACCATCCTGGCTAACATGGTGAAACTCCATCTCTACTAAAAATATACAAAAAAAAAAATTAGCGGGCATGGTGGCAGGTACCTGTACTCCCAGCTACTGGGGATACTGAGGCAGGAGAATGGCATGAACCCAGGAGGCAGAGCTTGCAGTGAGCCGAGTTCATGCCACTGCATTCCAGCCTGGGCAACAGAGCGAGACTCGGTCTCAAATAAATAAATAAATAAATAAATAAATAAATAAATAAAATAGAAAGCTAGTTCAGCTCTTGTTGTGTGCACCTGGCAATGAAAATGAAATGTGGACTCATTCATATAGTCAGAATTATTTCATAAGGCTACCTTCTCTGGTTTTAGAAATACCATGTTTCACATATTTAAATTATCCTTCTCTCAAAAGGATAAAACCTTGATTGAAATAACTTCCTCCCTTTTTTCAACCAGCTACAAAAGAGAAAGAAATGAATTAAGTACTAGGATTAAATTAATGCTGATGTAGCAGCTCATAACCACTTCTCAAATTTGGTAGTGGTGGTCGGGAAAAGAGAAGAGAATGTACAAAGAGAAGAATCAGCTGAAGATACATAATAGGACAACTGGACCGTGAGTTAATTGCCTGAGGGTCACCTAGGAACCTTGATTAAAAACATTAACATCTTGATGTAACAAATCTAAAGCACTTCTTCATGCCTCTTCCCCCAGGCTCCCACAGGCTTTTGGGGGCCTTCTGGTTGCCTTGGTCACAGAAGGTTTTCTTCCTTTAATCAAACTCCCCTCCCCCAACTCCACAGCCTCCTGCTTTGAAAAAAAAGCAGCCTTTGCTCAGTAGACCAGTTCCAGCACTTATGACTCTTTTCTCTTGGCTCCAACAGCACAGAGCCCACGGTTCGATGGCAGCTAATTCCAGTGTTGCACAAAGATTTCCAGGAGACCTACCTGAAATGTGGGCAGAAAACAAAGACCACTGGCTGAGAACGTTTTAAGAGAATCTGGTTAAGAAACTGTGGCTACATATTGTAAAATATCTGATTAGTATTTGTCTCCCATTTTCAAATGTCTTGAAGGTTTTTTTAGTTCTCATATCAAAAATAGGAGGAAGGGAGTCTAGTGACATGAACACATCAGGACTTTGCTTTCCTTAGTTTCCCTTCAGGGTCCAGGCCTTCTTGACAATTTCAGATCTCATTTTCTTTCTACTACTCTTTTCTGTCTTTTCTCTTTTCTCTTTCTTTCTTTCTCTCTCTCTCTCTCTCTTTCTTTCTTTCTTTCCTTTGCTTTCTCTCTCTCTCTCTTTCTTTCTTTTCTTTCTTCTGTCCTCCTCCACTAAATTGAACATTTTTAAATAATTGGGGCGAAGTCTCTTATTTTTTATAACCACTCTAGGGAGCCTGCTTTTCTGTGATTGCAACACTCCAGTAAAGCATTACAGTGTAACAGTTATTCATGGTGTCCTTCCGTCCTTTAGCTCAATACCCTGTCCGCACCAGACCCAAGCCTGAAATTCACTCTCAGAGCTTTACTTTATTAACTCAGTAATTCTTTGCTAGGATGAGGTTGACATATAACCACATCATCCCGGCAGGTTTTTGTGTTTTCAAAACACAGAAAATTCCTTCCCCTAGGGGTTGTATCAGAATGGTTTGAGAGAGCATAGAGATATCTGTTGGTTGAAAAGATTGACCAAAACTTTCTTACCCCATCTCCTTCCTTGCTCCTCACTACGCACCTTTACTAGAAAGACAGTAAGCCTATGTTGAGAAAAACCGCTTAAACTAAGACAGCAATTATCAAGAGGTTAACTGATCAAGTCATTTATCTCTCACAGTTCATAGATTCTGTCTTCCCTTATTGTTTAACCTCAAATAGCCTTCGAAATAGAATAGTCACCTTCCAAAATGAAAATCTGATGAATACTCTACAATTATTCTCCTTCATCCTCAGAATGAAGCTCAAACTTCATACCTTTTAGGTGCATCTACTGCTGTAACACTACATGTTACCTATCCTATAAATTCACTCCAATCTCAGGTACTCTGCACTTTCACCCTTTGGTGCTTCAAACACAATACCTTCCACCTCGAACATCCTTCCTTGAGTTAAATTTCATGATGAACGTCCTCTCGTTCTTCCTCTCCCCCTTCCTCTCACCCTTTGTGAAGCAGCTCAAGAGCATTTTTCTCCAGGGACAGTATTTGAACCCTCCAAGACTGAGTTAAATGTCCATGTGAGGTGAGCACCCTTTGCAAAGTTCCCTTATAGAACTTCTGATCACACCGCATTTTTAAAGAGGAGACTGACTCCATGTTTTTGGCGTTTGATGCTGAAAGCTCTCTTTCCTCACCTCCTGGTGCCAAGTATCTGGATAAGCTGATAAAGAAACCTGGTGCTCCCTTCTTTGATGCCAGTGGGAGATTCAAGCCACACAAGTCCACTATTCCAGCCTCATTTTGGAATCACAACAAAAACCTAGTGTGAGCCTCCTTTCCTTGCCCTTAAGCCATTTTAGACCTGCTTGAAAGTCTTGCTTTTCTCACCTCAGAGATCTCAATTTTGCAAGTAATTAACCATTTCATACCCTTTCTATTAGTATGTGGCATCAGAAATCTCAATATTCAAACTAAACTTTAAGTGGAAGTTCTATCAGCCATTGAAGGTAACCATAACAGTAATTGTAACTGATACAGAAGCGAGGCAGGGAAGTGCTGGGTAGAAAAATGTGGGTCCCTTGCTTGGGCTCCACCCCCATGGACCTAGGTGAGGACAGCCTCTCTCGCCTTCCTGCCCGAATGTTGCAGTTTCCGAGACCACCCTGGCCTGCCATGCCCCGATCCTGGGCCTATAAAAACCCAAGACCCTAGCAGGCAGACACACAGGCAGCCAGAGGTTGAGAGGAGCACATCAGCGGAAGACACAAGGGGCTGGATGGCAAGGGGATGTAGAGGGAGCACGCTGGTGGAAGAGCACACCAACAGACACCGGCAAGCCAGCAGGCTATTGACCTATGGGATGAGGCAGAGTTTGGCCAGGGCAATTGAAGGAGAGCCGGGTATTAAGCAGCCCAACTCCAGAGAAAAACCATCTCCCTCTGCCTCCCCCATCAACAGAGAGCTACTTCCACTCAACAAAACTTCACACTCATTCTCCAAGCCCACATGTGATCCAATTCTTCCGGCACACCAAGGCAGGAACGCGGAATACAGAAGCCTTCTGTCCTTGGGATAAGGTAGAGGGTCTAATTGAGCTGGTTAACACAAGCCGCCTATAGATGGCAAACTAAGAGAGCACCCTGTAACACACGCCCACTGAGGCTTCAGAAGCTGTAAACATTCACCCCTAGACATTGCCGTGGGGTCAGAGCCCCACAGCCTGCCTGTCTGTATGCTCCCCTAGAGGTTTGAGCAGCAGGGCACGGAAGCAGCCAGTCACCCTCCAAGCGCACGCCCTGCGAGGAAGACAAGGGAACCTTACCAGTTTCATAACCACTGTTTTTCTTGCCTACAACCTCCCCCAAATCATGAGTCCTTTGAGGATAAGGGCTGTGTGTTGCTTAAATATCCCCAGTACCTGGTAAAGTGGTATTGTGTCTGGCACAATAGTGAATGCTCAGTAAATGTTCACTTGCTGAATGAAGTACATATCTTTTACTGAGTGCCTGCGTTCATTAAATAAAATGTAAATAAATTAAACTTTTATGGTTTGAAAGAAACTTGGGTATTATCAAATACGACCCAAACTAATGAGTCATGCAAACGAATGCGGCGTATATATTAGCATTTGTATTAGCACTCTTACTGCTATAGAGAAATACCTGAGACTGGATAATTTATGAAGAAATGAGGTTAACTTGGCTCACAGTTTCACAGGCTGTACAAGAAGCATGATGACTTCTACTCAGCTTCTGGGAAGGCCTCAGGAAGCTTACAATCACGACAGAAGGCAAAGAGGAAGCCAGCATGTTTTACATGGCTGGAGAAGGAATAAGAGAGAGAGGGGGAACATGCTACGCACTCAACCAGATCTCATGAGAACTCACTCATTATGCAGTACCAAGGGGGGAGGGGGAACATGCTACGCACTCAACCAGATCTCACGAGAACTCACTCATTATGCAGTACCAAGGGGGTATGGTGCTAAACCATGGGAAACTGCCCCCGTAATCCAACCATTTCTCACCAGACCTCACCTCCAACACTGGGAATTACAACTGAATATGAGATTTGGGCAGGGACACAAATCCAAACCATATCAGCCTTGTTACCTACTATGGCAAAACAAATGTACAGAAGGTTTTCTTTCTATTATTGTTACTATTTTATAGTAAGAAGTCACAAAAAAGTCTTACTAAAATACAGAGTTGTCCTTTGTGGACTAGGTTGAGAGGTAATGAGATTATTACCTTGGTTGGTTTTTAAAAAGGCACCACTTGGAGGTGTCTATTCCAGTCTCAACAGCTCAAATATAGTATGTTAGGATTACTACTGATTTGGATAGCTTAAAGAACCTGGAAGTAATCATGAACACAGAGCCAGGTAGCAAGTTTTATGTACATTTATTACGTATTTCACAATTATTTCAAAATACTTTCAGATGGGATGCTTATATTTCAAAGCAGCCAGTGTCAACGTTAAATCTCTACCAGTAGCTGAGTTTAATAATTGCCCATAATTTACTTGGATCATCATCTGCATCAATAACAAGAATAATAGATAAAACCCTAGTGGACTAGCTATACAATATAAAGCAATGAGGCAATTGCCTCCAATCCATCACCGATTCACACAGACACACCTACTGCCAACCCCCAACCTTGCTACAAGCCTGTTTGTAAGTTCCCTGGGCTTAATTCTGTTGCAATAATGCTTATTTCATAATGTAACTTTCTGTGTTCTTTTCCATTTTCCTCCAACTCCTATGGACTGCTTTCTGCTCACTGCTGCAGCCCCAGCCTCTAGTGTGGGGCCGATCACCAGGGCTCCATTATGATCTCCCTAGGCTTTGGACATTTTAGCCTCAGTGGGCCTTTTCCTCCATAAAAATATTTTAAAATATACCTTGTGGCTGTTAGTATAAAGAGGAATAGTTTAATATTATATGTTAAAAGTTGTTCTTGCACCTAAAACTTCATTTTCTTCTTGTGTTCATAAAAGCAATTAGAGCATTTTTCTGGACTCCTAAGAGTACTGTTGACCTTAGTGCTTAATGGATAAGTTGACCCTGATGGGCACATCAAAGGTGGTCAGTTACTGCTTAATGAATGGATGACAGATGACAGAGGGAAGGAGAATGCAACCAGCCAGTTAGTACTAAAATAAATAAAAATTCGCACCCATATAATCAGTCTAACCCTCACATACACACTACCATTATCACTTAAAGCCATTGGATGCGAGGAAGTAGGACTGCTGCTGCATTTCAAGGGGGTCCTGTTCTTTAAAGTACCATCCTCAGTATTTTCATCCAAGTCCCCCTCTTCTGCCTGGAACCAGCAGAAGCCACATGCCCCAAGCCTTGGTCAAGACCCAGGAGTCTTGGTCATGATCCTGTTTCTGTTCCTTTTCTTTGAGGTGCTCTCCAAACGTCTAATCCCAAAAATCCACCTCTCCTAAAAGTGAGGTTGACCAGATGCCCTGAGTTGTACCTATGCAGTGTTCTTGAAGTTCCACAGCTGGGGCATTGTTGTAAGCAAGTGGATCATTTTCATCATCCAGTATGGTAATTGAACTACCAGAAGAGTACTGCTGACATGCTGATTTGGACAGACTTTTATTCCCAACAAACAAAGGACACGTCATGCTTTGGACCAACCCTGGGGCTTGAGCAGTGTGTGTTGTGGGTTCTCTGCATGTGGGTCTAGAGGACCTTCGGTTGGTGGGGTGAGGTGGGCATCTTTTAATAGGTAGATCCCTCTTCATCCCCACACTGGCACTCAGGACAGTCACCCCACCCTTTTCCAGCTATGCACCATGTAGCAGGTGTCCCTGCAGGGTGGCTGTGCCTATCTCTTCCTAGGACATTCACTGCTCCCCAGTGCCAATGGGCCCTTCCCATCCATATGGTGACAAGGTGCTCTTTGGGTTAACCTGAAGCCATGTTGGATAAGGAATACCCTTTGCTTTCAAGAATTGCTTTTCTCTCTCCACCTATTCCCCCTTTCTCTCCACTTATGGCCCTTGGTGGCAGCCATGTGTGAAAGGCACGTTGTTGATCAACATTGAAAGGTTTCACAATCTAGGAATGCAGGGATTATGGCCTAAAGAGTGCAAGAGGAGACATGGATGGAAGATGTATTTGTGCTATGTTTATGCTACAGAAATCCACACAATAAATTCAAGGTGACTGGAATTTATTCCATGGGCTATTGTTCACAATTTCTGTGTACTCTGAACAAGGTTTGTATTTGTCGCTATCAATGAAGCCTCATACCTACCTTTGAGAGAATCTCTGGAAGCCAGGATTTGTGGACAGTGGGGTGAATAATACAGGTCATGAGTAATGATGCAACTAACATCAAGTAGATGGTACTGAGAAGCTTCAAAGACAAAAAGGTCAACGTTATTTTAGCACAAATAGGGTCCAGAGAGTCATGGCCATGGCATTGTGAACAACGGCACTATTGCTACCTTATTCTCAGTATAAGGTAATGAATGTAACTTATTACATTTAACAATTAAGAACATGCGCCAGGTACGGTGGCTTATGCCTGTAATCCCAGCACTTTGGGAGGCTGAGGTGGGCAGATCATAACACCAGGAGATCGAGACCATCCTGGCTAACACGGTGAAACCTTGTCTCCACTAAAAATAAACAAAATTAGCTGGCGTAGTGGCAGGCGCCTGTAGTCCCAGCTACTCGGGAGGCTGAGGCAGGAGAATGCTGTGAACCCAGGAGGTGGAGCTTACAGTGAGCCAAGATAGCGCCACTGCGCTCCAACCTGGGCAACTGAGCGAGACTCTGTCTCAAAAAACAAAAACAAAAACAAAAACAATTAAGAACATGACGAAGTGGTGCCTGACCACTGCAAAGAATCCTCACAGGCTCTGATTGGACAATAAACAAATGCTTAAGTACATCTTCTCTTATTACTCCAAGTCTTCATTTAGAAGGCACTATGTGGGACCTCATGAATATTGTAATAATTTTTAACAGTGTTTATGTAGACACAGGTGCTGCAAAAAATAAATATTTGCCTCAGGCTTTGCACACCTAAGGGGTGGCCCTGATTAAGAAAAAAACAGTTGGAAGGATCCTTCTTCCTTTCAAGATGATGAATTCCTGCAAGGAAGCCTATGGCATGCTTTTTACCTTGATTTTATACAAATATTAAGGAAAAGGTCTAAGGAACAAGGGGTAACACGTAATTAGCACATCAGAGCTGATAGCCACACACACACACACACACACACACACACACACACAAACACGCATTGATAGTGACAGTTTGTGTCAAGACTTCAGGCCTTAGCAGTTTATCATTTTCATGGCAATTGCCAGAAGTAGCCCAAAATAATAGCAGCTCTTTGAAGAGCTGTAGTGAAATTCAAGCCCTATTGAGAAGGTCTGAAAATTGTGCTCTCACAGCAAACAGAAACAAAATGCTTTCTTTTTCCAGGTGTCACTTGAAGAAATTTAGTCATCACCATAGTTGCTACATTTTCAAAGAATCTTTTGAGGGGTGGGTCTTTTCATTATTTGACAATTAGCAGAAGCAGGCAGACACTTACTTAAATGGGAGGTAGAGAATTTGGGAATGAATAAGTAATCACCGTCTTCTTCATAAATGCCTAAATAAGGGCCTGATAAAATATCAGCATTCTTGACACTTCCCATCCCCTTATTTCATCCACAGTTTAAAAAGCATTGCATCAACCAAGACAAAATCAGGAAAACAGCTGTTTAAAAATGAGGTTCTCTCCTGATGAGAAGAGTCAGAAAAAAAGAAAACATATGTTGATGTTTTTGAAATTCCATTTGATGATTTTATGGTAAGGCAAACAATGCAATGAGGAGTAGTAAGAAGGAAACAAGCTCTAGCTAATTAGCCAATTCCAGAAGCACTCTGCAACCGTCTTCAGAACAGTGAAACTCTGCTATAATATTTTGCAAGTATTCAGCTAGATGGCAGGGTACATGCTACCTCATATTTCTCATCCTAAAACCCAGTTGAGTATTCTACATAAAATGTATATTTATTTAATCCTTAAGATTTCACTAGATTAAACTACCCTTACTATATAGAGAAAGGGGGATAGGCAGGGTGGCTAAGTCTTTTTTTCCATCACTTATGAATAAGCAGGTTTGATAAGATAAAAAATCAGCAAAGAATAATATTTGAACTGCAAAGAGCATATCAGACTAAATTAATATTATTTAAACAACAGAAGGGGCGTGAGGAAATTAGAAGCTGGATTTGTTTCTAATACTGAGTTTAAATAGTGAATCAAAGATCTATATAGAGGCAAGTAGTTATTAATGTGTTTCTGCAGGAATAAAGAGAAGGTGAAATAAGGGCAAAGATGGAGAGGGTAATATAAGGATTTAGGTCTGAAGTAAACTCTCTTTTTATGAAGACATGAGAGTGTGAAAAATCATAAGATCTGCAAACCTAATTCACAGTAAAAATATATATGAGTAGAAAATAATTTAGAAATTATCCAGTCAAACCCTCTATGGAAGGCAGAATAATGCTCTCCCCACCAAAGACGTCCATGTCCTAATCCCTGAACCTGTAAAAATGTTACTTTACGTGGCAAAAGAGACTTTACTTTGTAGGTGGGATTAATTTAAGAATCTTGAGATGGAAAGATTATCCTAGATTATTGGGGTGGTCCCAGTATAACCAAATGGGTCCTTCTAAGAGGTAGGCAGAAGTGTCAGAGTAGGAACAAGGTCTGGAGATGCTATGCTGCTGGCTTTGAAGAAAGCGGAAGGGACCACAAGCCGAAGAATGCAGGTGGCCTCTGGAAGAAACTAGAGAAGGCAAAGAAACAGATCCTCCCCTAGAGCCTCCGAGAAAAAATACAGTCCTGCCAAAACTTGCTTTATCCCAATAAGACATGTGTTGAACTTCTGATCCTCAGAACTGTAAGACAATAAATGTGTGCTATTGCAAGCCACTAAGTCCAGGGCAATCTGTGATAGCAGCAATAGGAAATGAATACGCTGTCGTTCTTACAGTCTAGAGAGTAAAATAAGTTCCATAAGATAACAGAGCTGGTAAATGGCAAAACAGAGAGTTCAACCTACAGACCTCTTTCTGCTGGATTTTGTGTCAATAGAGAAATAGACATATGATTTGCTTAGGCATCCAAACTGGTAAAGTTGTATTGGGATAGACTGAGCTTGAGGTCAAATTGGGTGTCCTAGTCCTACTCTCCTGAGTTGGTCCCAACACAGCAGCTAAATAACTCTAGGTACATCCCCTCTGTATGTCCTCTCTGCAGAACAGAGCTTCCCCAGTGAGGCTCAGAGGAGAGGGGAATGCCTACAGTCTGTAAGCAGGAGCTCCCAGGAGGGTAAATGGTCACAGGCCACACCTGAAGGGTGACCTTGAAAATATTAAACTCACCCAAATGGGAAACATAGGTCATATCACCCAGGGGGAAGAGATGAGACAGAAGTATGTTCTTCCCCAGTGCTTGAATGAAATGGCAGGGATGTTGGAAAAATTCTTCTTTTATTAGCTGCAAGAACTTGCCAAGACCAAGGGCTCTCTATGCGTCTGACTTGAATCCCTTCTGGCCTTTCAGTCCTCACCTGCCTCTGTCACAACTCAGCTGGAGCTCAGAGAGCCTAAATGAAGTTAAAGAATCTCATAATGAAGGTAGATTTATTTATCTTTACCTTAATTTATAGAAAGGATGTTTGTAGTAAAATATATATATATATAACACTGTTTTAAAATTGCCATGGTCTAAATAGTTGTGTCCCCCTCCACCAAAATCCTAATCCTCAATGTGATGGTATTAGGAGGTGGGGTCTTTAGGAGCTGAGTAGGTCATGAATGTGGAGCACTCATAAATGAGATTAGTGCCCTTATCAAAGAGGCCCCAGAGAGACCCCTTACCCCTTCTAACATGTGAAGGCACAGCTGGAAGGCACCATCCATGAATAAGAAAGCAGCTCTCACCACACATAGAATCTGCCAGTGCACTGATTTTTGGACTTCTCAGCTTGCAGAACTGTGAGAGATAAATTTCCATTATTTGTAAGCCACCCAGTCTTTGGTATTTTGTTAGAGCAGATCAGACAGAGTAAGACAAAAAAAAACTTACGGAGGACTTAGGGTAACGTAAAGAAAGTAAATAGTGTACCAACACAAGAATGGCGCTTCCTGAAATCTGAATGCATTTTTTACTCTACAGAAAGTGTCTCTCCACCTCCACTGAACTATTAGATGCTCCTTCCCAAGGCAGTAATATGATCTTTATATTACCAGCACTTAGCATGGTGTCTGGCGGAGGGTAGACTTGCTAATATTTGTTGAGGAAGAGAATAATTTAACAGGGTTTATGGGTTTGTTGAGCTATATTTGTTTGATGCCTTACACTAAAAATTAAATATTAGTATGAACATCTCTATTTTACAAATTAAAAAATCTGAGGGCACAGATAGATTTGGGACCATGCTGAAGTTGACACGGTTAGGATTCAAACCCAGGTATTTGGGTCCTAAAGCCTTAGCTATTGACTGCTGGGTACTAGCACTTTGTATTTTAGGCCACCAGGATATCTAGCTACAGATAGATTTAGAAGAGCCAAAGGACTGAGTAACTATTCACAACTAGGGAGCGAATTGCAAAAAGGAGTTAAGAAATTCCCTATTCACCCTGTCTCATCTCCTTTCAAAGAAAAATTGTTACAATAACACAATTTTATAAATGAAAAATAAATTCCCTCCACTATCGTGTGGTTTAAAATTGCAGGATTTTTTTTCAAACATATAATTAATAAACATGAGGTTTAAAATGTCAGTCTTCCCCGCTGCCTGTCCGAGATACGTTAGGCCTGTAAACCTTGAAAGGATTTCCCCATGAAGGCAAATTCTAGGTATATGCGACTCTGAGTCATCTGAGCAAGAAACCAGAAATTGATGCTGAATGACAAGATCAGTGTTGCAGGAATGAGCCATGTTCCAAAACTTCATCAGGCCGTGCTACAATAATAGGTGTTTTTCCTCCATGACTCTTATTTAGGAGCCTGTCTAATTTTTCACTGTTTCTTTTTCTTATTATGAAAAACACTGCCCTTCTTCTGGGCTGTGGGAAGGTTATTCTAATGTGAAACTCATCGATTCATCCCACTGAGAGACAGCTGTGACTCAGCATCACATCGGGTGGTGCCATCTGCCTGGGTAGGCGGCACCGTCACAAACAGGCCTGTGAAAGTCACCCTGTCATTTGCTATGATGATGCCACTAAAAACATTATTTTTCCCATCAAATTATCTCCATTTGTGAGTCTTGGACACAATTTTTTCTGATTCTGGAGTTAAGATGATTTCTGCTTTTCTTAAATGATTAGTTTGCTTATTCCTTACGTATTGTCAGAAGGACAATTTGCTTTTTAAAAGAAAATAAAGCCTTAAATCACAAGAATAAGGCTAGGAAGTTGGAAATTCGCTTAACTAGTCAGTGGGGAGAAAAAATAATTTGGAGGACTCTCTGATCTCCGACATCAATCTAGCTCTGTCACATAGAACTCTACACATCAGAAAAGTGATATGCCGTGAACATAATATAGAACCCCCCACCAAAATAACTTAGCCACATTGCACAGAGTGAGATAGCTAACAGAAGTACAACTGTGACTTCAGGGATTTATTTTTAAAATTTTCTTAAAAAATCAAAGAAGTATGGCGGACCTATGGAGTTAAAATGTTCTAGTCTGATTTAGTTCGCACTCCATGAAGGCAGCACTCAATAGCAACACACTCACACCAACCTAGGAAGAGTAAACGGAAATCTAAATTATTAACTTTTCCTTACAAAAGACATACTACTGCATACAATTTTAATAGAGTGGTATACTGGTATAGCAGCAAGATTCATACTTTACAGTAATTTACAAATGTAGAGGAAGAGATATGTACAAGAATATTCATAGCAGCATTGCGTGCAAAAAGAAAAAAGTCCTGAAAGTAACGCAAATGCCCAGGAAGCTGAATAACTGTATTGTGGTTATTCCAGCCAATGGAATACCATACAGGAGGAAAAATGGATGAGTTACAGCTACACACATCAACGTGAATGAATTTCAGAATTATAAAGATGAGTGAAAAAACTCACCAAAGAATACATACAATAGATACCATTTGTATAAAGGCCAAAAATAACAAAAAATGTTAACCTATGGGCATAAATGTATCTGTCATGAGATGATAACCAAAAAGCTAATAAAACAGTGTTTGCTCCTGAGCAACACAGAAAGAGATGCAAGCAGAGGCGAAGAGGCATGTGTAATAGAAGACATCAACTGCATTGGTAATATATTATTTCTCAAACGGAGTACTCATGTTGCTATTCTTGTAACTTCCACATATGTGCATGTATTCTATCTCAGAAATGTTCCATAATATAAAAATTGGTTGAACTAACTATCGTGCTTTGGCAGTAACTAGTTGTTCACCAGTCATTTCCTTTGTCTTTCTGAGCATGTTACTGGCCTCCATTTCCCAGCCTTGCTTGCAGTTAGGTGCCGCCCTGTGGTGAGTTCTGTACCAAGGACCATAGGCAGAAGAGGTACATGTTCTGTCCAGTGTGGCCTAGGAAGCTGGCCCTGCGCCTGGCATACTGTCTTCTTCCTGCATCTGCTAATCACATGCAGAAAGTCCAGTGCAGGACTCTGTGGACTGAGAGGGTGGCAGAGGCACTGGAGAGTGGCAGAACTGCCATCCTCATTTTCACCCAACTGTGCTAAAAGCAAAAAACAAAAGTCAGTGTGATAAGCCACTGAGGTTTGGGGGTTACAGTAGCAGCCAGCTTCCCCTGCCAATACACTTACTATAAAGAGATAATCATTCAGCCTCCGGCTTCCAAATGAAATTAAAACTTCAGAATATAAACTGAAATCTATTCCAGAGAAATGAGCTCAATCTCTCTTCAGTGATTAAAAACACCAAGCAAGATTCGAAACTATCTAAGGAAACTGAGGCCAGAAGTTTCCTCCCTTAGAAAACAAACAAATATTATTTGGAATAAAATCAATCCCACTTTACCAAGAAAATAAGATAATTCACAGATTTTAATTCAAGCCAGCTTCTCACTTCCAGTTCCAAGCAAGAAGAGAGCCATAATGTACATACTTGTAACCAAGAGGCCAAGTATCCAAAAGAAATGAATAATGGGGTCATGATGGACATTCCACAGAAAGATTCCAGAGAGAGGATAAGTAACTACCTCTTGCACCCACAAACCGTAGCTGCAGAATATGATATAGAAGAGAATAATCGGCAGAGCTACGTTTTGTCAGTCCTTACTTTACGACAAGCATTATTATCATTGGCCGACAATCACAGTTAATTCTTCATAAATATGATAGTGCTATTATTAGTATTTTACAGATGAGGAAATTGAGGCACAGAGAATGAAGATCAAGGCTGTCCCAACACACTACCTTAGACTGCGTTAAAGAGCTAACATGTTATTCTTCCAAAATATGGGATAGTTATTTCTTTTTAAATATAGGTGTTGCAAAGAGGTCAAGGCCTTCTTGAATTTTCTGTTTTAAAAATCAGTGGGCCCATCTGTAAATTACTGACACCATCATCTGAGAGTAGAAGCAGTAATAAAGCCCATCTCTAACCTCTAATGGGAACCCAAGAGAGAGGATTCAGAAGAAACGGGGGTTAGAAACAGCTTCTCATCCTCCACCTTTCCTCTTGCCACTGCTTTTAAAAATCATCAATCTTATTTGGAACATGTTTCAGAATCCTTTATTTTAAGACAAGAAAAACCATTAACAAACATGTCCTGAGTTCCTACTGGGTGTATAATGTTCCGTTACACACAAACAAGGCCTGACTTATAAAACTGGGTCCCCCCTTCCAAGTTTCTGCAATGCAGAATAAATACATAAACATGTCAACTACTCCACTGGATAAAACAAACAAAAAAATCAATATCCTGTTTTCCTGAACCACAGAACTACTACTTACCTTTAAGTGGGCAATATATTTCCTTGAAGTAAGATGAGCTAATTACTTTCCTTCTCTTTTCAGAAACCTATGATAATAAAAGAATGGGAAAGTGTTTCTCCTTGAATTAAGATACATTTAGGTAGAGTATGAAATGTATAACCTGGAGGTAAAATAAACAAAGAAGTGAGAAAAACAAACAATGATTAACAAAGATCAAAAATATTAAAAAGTAGGAAAAGATCTAGCAACATTGGAAATAAGTTGAAAATTATCAGAAAAAGTATCTATGGATCTCTGAGAATCTTTCCTTCCCCAGTGATTAAGCTAACACTAGGTGACATTTTGTTTTTTTGCCAGACACTGCTATCAACATTATCCATGTATTAACTAATTTAAACAGCCAAGCTAGGCAAGTACTATTTATGTCGCCTGTGTTTTAGAATGGGGACCTGTGTTTTAGAACGAGGACCTGTGTGTTAGAATGACCTGGTGCCAGGTCATACAGCTTTTAAGAGACACAATCAATATTTAAAACTGAATCTCCTCCTGCCCAAGCTGAAATACTGAACATCTCTAAGGAAGTATCCTCTTGTCTCTTTCGGTTCCTTTGCGTAAGTCTTCACATCTTCTAGTGGTCTTAATGAATAATGAAGGTGAGAAGCCCAGGTAAAACTTTAGAGGTAAATCTGAATATGCAGCTTTTGAAGATGCTGTCTAGGGAGACTCCCCCCAAGTATATCTGAGGCGAATTATAGCAATAGAGAAGTGAGCGGCATGGAAATCCTACCAGATGGCATAATATTGTTCAGACAGCATTGACTGGTTTCTTTTGTATCATATGGAGAGACAACATGTGAGTAAGAAGGGGAGGATGCTGGTGTGAGTGTGGAGATGATAAAGGGAACAGGAATGAGAAAAGAAAAAAGATATAATGATTATTTTGCAGTTTCTAGAAGTTTATGTGCCATATTGCAAATAGGAAATGATTATATGAATTCAATATAATTCTTACAAAATAATAACATTACAAAGGACTAAAGGTATTAACCATTCCAACATGTGATTGGTGGAGTTAAGAAATGTAAAACTGGAGTAGGTTAGGCCAGTTGCCTGAGTTATCCAGCTAGTTAATGCCAGAGCCAACAAGAGAAATCCGATTCCCTAACTTAGTTTCTTGTTGCTTTTTTTTTTTTTAATAACCCTGTGCTACAATATCTAATAAACAATGTCAAGTCTTGATCATTAGCATCTACACTTAATTTAATATGAGCAATAGGCAGCAGAAGCTTCTATAGGCTTCTAGATTGTTTTTCCTCAATCTGTGTGAAGTTGCTAATTATCTGTTGTTAATGAAAACAACCCTGTAGGCAGCTGAAGAAATGGATTGGAAATAGTAATTTGAAGGCCAGTAAAGAAACACAGGTGTTGCTTTGTTCAATTGAAGCCTAACAAGAAACTTAGTGGGATAAAAGGGTGGGAGGTGGAACAGGAAAAGGGGAAAATGACATCATCCTCTGCTGGAACTGTAGGAGAAAGGAGAAAAGCAAGAAAAGAGCTTACTAAGCACTTCCTAGTAAGGAATTTGTAAAGCTGAAGATTTGCAGGACTAACTTTTGTCCCTAAAACAATTCATATGTCAACAAACTAATTTGTGAAAGATTTTCTTTTAAAAACAGTGGAAAGTCATAGTGGTCAAAATTGAAGCAAAGACTAGATTTTGAAGCAGGCAATAAATGACAAATTGAGGGGTTGTTTTTGTTTTTGTGGAGGGCATGGCAGGGGAATAGATTCTATTTAATTTGTTAAAGGTGGATATTTGTACACTGAAAACAGTGTATTGTGGTACCTTAAGGTGTAGGCACTTTCCCTGTTTTACTGCAGTCTGGATGAAAAAAACGTCTTTTTGGTTTGTTTTTAACAATAATAGTGTACTTCTCAGAAGTCTTTTAAACACTAGTCGATGTTCCAGAGTTGAGATACATCATGTACTGCTGACTTCTCACTTGAACACTAATTCTTTTATTCTTGTTAGGAATTCCATGTAATACAGAAAAAACGGCAACATTTATTTTGATTGTCTATTTTGCATACCCCAAGGCAAGGAATTCTCAGGTTCTAAGGAACACCAAAAAGACATACAGAAAAGCATTACTTAAAACTTTTTCAGGAAGCTCTTGGCCCCCTTTCCCATCTCCATCACCTTTAAATCCAGGTATATTTGTAGTAGGAATTTGTTCTGTGAAACCCTGCAGCAGTATTTCCCTTCATTTCCATGACAACATCTCCCTATCAACTTCTGAAGGAACTTGCCTGTATTGTAAACAAATCTCTTTTGGCAATCGGCCTGTTTTCTCTATCTCATCATCCATCTGCTCAAAGGCTTTGCTTCAAAAAGAAATAGGTTGCAGGTGTGTACTTTTTCTTTCTCTATCCCCCTCCCCCTTTGTTTCTGAAAGAGGTCGATCTCAGAGATTAAAATTCCCTCAACTAGCGAAATTAACAGTCTTGTGGAGCGAGGCTGAGTACCTGTGTGTACCTGGGAACCAATATTTGGAGCATATCAATACATAGCATGTGTGGTTCCATTTTAACACAAGCCTCCTCAGAAATAAGCAGACCAACACATTTCACGAAGTGAATTCTAACTACAGGAAAAAAGAAGAAACGATTCGTGTCAGGCAAAAACAAATCCAAAATAAGTTTTATTTCCGAATCTTTCATTAAGTCAAAAGTACCTAAGTTATTATAGAAATATTATATACTGTATTAATATTATATATATATTATATATAATAGAAATAGCTTAGTATTAATAACAGAAACAAAATCTTACCCTAACCAAGGTGAGAAAAAATGTTTTTGTTTACTTGTTGGGGGGGAAAAAAGTCTCTTACACGTGTAACTTGAGAGTTTCATGACCTCCACCAGAGTACAACTTTAATCTTCAGGGCTTGAAATGTAGGTCAGTGATTTGTCCAATCTAATAAATTTGACATTTTTGTAAGTTATTTTACCTACACTGTTCTTTATTTAATTCACTATCACAGCTATTGAATCAAGTGACTACTAGAACAAACCTAATTGTCTGGCATTATTTAAGACAGCTAAAACCAAAAAAAAAAAAAAAAAAAGTCAAGCAGGAGGAAAAAAAAGATAAATTTTCCTTACTAAACATAAAGGTTGAAGAGAGATAACTGGAAAGAAAGTACTTGCCTAGAATTATAGAGAGATTTGGGGGCATATGAACCACATTCTCAGGTTTCTATTGGAAATGTTATATTTGCTTGTTTCGTCCTTAATTTTCCTTAAGAGTCATGAAGAGGGACCACTTCACTAATAATATCTGAAGAAAGGTCTTTTTTTAAAATGTATTGTTAATTGACAAGTGAAAATTGTATATATGCATGGCACACAATGTAATGTTCATTTATATATAGTGCAATAATTAAGTAAAGCAAATTAACATATTCATCACCTCACATCATTATTTTGGGGGATGATTGTTGATATCTCCAGAAAACCCCAGATTTATGAAGCCTGAGGTATCTTCTCTTAGATAAACAATAGAGAATAACAACAAAAACAATAACACTTTATATCGACTCTCCAGTATGTTTTTATTTTTCTGTTGGTACTCTTATATTATCTAAACCTAAAGTACAGTACTAATAACAATAGACTTCTTTTAATTTTAAAGCATCTTCATGTCTTTATGTCATTTTATCATATGGTCTTTTATCTGTATAATTACAAAAATAATTTTATAAAAAGAAAATCCCAAATTCAGCATAGTCATAAAAACAAACAAGAAGAATCCTTACATCTTTCTTGTTGAAAGTACCCAGCTATTGTCTAATTATTTGTCATGACAAAAATCATTAGTTATTCAAGACACAATGCCTGTAACAATTTATATACAGTAAGATTTTAGAGATGCCACCTTATTGTGAAAAAACTCAGATTATCTAGGGTTTACTTACAGCTTAGCTGATATTGATTGCTATCTCTTTAGGCAAGGTTCTTAGACTCTCTAAGTCCATTTCACGTGTAAGTGTCCCCAACACAAAATGGAAACAGGATTTATCTCTCAGCACATAATAAATGTTATTCCATTCTCCTTTTACTGAGTAGGGGAAGAAGATCATTATGGTCAGAAGCATAGTTGGGAGGTATAGAATTAGTTAGGCTTTTAAAAAGTAAGGTTTCCAGTATTATTTTTTTAAAACAAAATGTGGTAACAATCTTCACAGATATTATACTCTACCCCGCATTACAAATACTACTCCAGCAGAAGTCAGTTGACACAATATGCATTATCATTCCATTGCTAACCACCACTTCCTCAAGAGTTCCCCACAGCAGTTTGCTAAGGGGACATAAAATGCCACTACTATAAACCTGCACTGACTTTGTGCTCCAAATAAGGTAGAGACGTGAGTCCAAATTCCAAACAGAATCTAAGTTTCTATGTGTTTAAGGTAGTCCCGTTTGAAAACAGATTCGACCTCTCAAGGCAATAGGATTTGGGGATGCTGTTGAATTATGAGGTAAAGTGAATCAGGGCCACTTTTATGTATCAAATTCATTGGAAAATCATTTTCAAAGCTGTTCTAGCAATTCCAAAGGAGGAATCTGCCCAAGTCCCGGAGAGAATGGCTAATGATCTGGCTGGATCTTGGTAACCAGGTGGGAGATGACTTAGTTTTGGAAATCTCCACCTCCCTTAACAGCTATCTTTTTCTCCTCTTAGGTGTACCACTGACCTGTCAGTGCTTCCCAACTGCCTATCCTGCCTCCTTCATTTTGTTTCACTTGAGTTTCTACTAATGTCAGCTATATTTGTAGTTGATTAGGGTATTTGGGAAAAGTGTCTTATATACTGCTTCGCCCTGGAAGTTTGAAGCCGGTCTGGAAATTCTATTAAATGTCTGGATGTATGCTCTTTGTGTACCTTCTCACTTGCACATATATTCATTCAAAAAGTATTTATTGAGTGCTTACAATGTGCCAGTAAGTAATGCTGGGAATCTGGTGGGAACAAGGACAAAATCATTGTCCTCATGCAGTTCCACAGGCAGTGGAGGATACAGGCATTAATCAAATAATCACACAAACATACGTAAAATTATAATACAGGAACTTTTAATGGAAGAATTTGACGTCTAGCATTTGGAAGCAATTTTCAAGGAAGACCTCCCAGAGGAAGCTGAGGCTCAAGCTAAAATTTGAAGACAGTAGTTAAGCAGATGAACAGTCACACATATATTGTATTTATCGTCTGTTCCTGCTGACTGGGATTTAAGTCCCACAAAAGCAGATCCTGCTGTCTCCTTTGTCACATTATCCTTAGGGCCTGAAACTGTGTCTGGCATCAAGTTCAAAACTCCATGAATGTTTATTAAGTGAATGAACTGAAATGAATTTAACTAAAGAGAAAGGGTCAGAGCAATTCAGACGGGCTTGTACAAAGACCCTTTAGCTGAAGGAATCGTGAAAAATAAAAGAGATTGAAAAAGGTCAAACAACTCAGGGAACTGACTGTAGGGTTGGGGACCTGCGGTATTAGAGAAGTATTTTCAGTCCCTCGGTGCTGAGGCAATGGGATCTATTTGACATCTTTTCCCCTTTCTTTATTTACTTTCTTTTACTTATCATTCAAGATTCCAGGGCTTCTATAGACTGTAATGCTTTAATGAAGTCATGTGCAGATAAACCCACCACCCTTCCTTCTCACTGTAGTTGGATCGGTTGTGATCAGTTATTGTTCTCACATCAAAGTGTAAGGTGATGGAATATTTCCATGGGGCAGCACAGGGGCTAATGTGTAAAGATAATCTTTCACCCTCCTCTTCCTCTCCTCCTCCCCTTCCTCTCCTTCCCCTTCCTCTCTCATCCTTCTCTTCTTCCTTTCCTCTTCCTCCTTCTCTCTCTCCTACTCTCTTCCTCCCTCCCTTTCTCCTTCTCTTTCTCCACATCTCTCTTTTTCCTTCTCTCTGCCTCCTTTAATGACTTTGAAAAAAATAATCACTTTAATGACTTAAAAAAAATCATTGCCACACATGTTGTAATGTAAGAAGAGTCATGAGAGCAGGAAATATACCAGCCTTGAGGTGAGCCAGTCAACACTCTGCATGACCAGATCCCTCCTTGACCCCAGCTTTCGGGAAGGACACTCTTCATTCTAAGCAGCCAACTGTGTGATTGGAAAAGTTGAAACAATATTCTCCAAAGAAGTTACCATCAAGATCAGGAATTCATGTCACACAAATGAATTCAATGTGGCATTGTATAAGACTACACAGTACATTAAGTTAAATTGTGTAGACTTCCAGAAGAAAACAGATTTTTTTTTTTTTAATTTTGAAAGAGAAGGAGGATATGGATTATCAGTGAGGAATGGATAGGTAGAATTCCTTTAGAGAAATATTTTTCTGTGCATAATGCAAATGTCTTCAAAGCTTAGAACCCTTTGGGGAAAACTAATCACATCTGAAGCAGAATCTTGATATGGTCACCATGGTTCAGTGGAAAATATAGCAAACAAAAACAGCTACCAAATCTTTTCCTTTACTCCTTTGCAAGGTCAAACAGGAGTCTTTCCCCTGGCACACCAAAAAGAATGTGAACCCTTTTGTCCAAAGGACAGGCAATGGCTCAACAATAAAAGACTCCGTGAAGAACCACATAGCAGCAAATTTCTTCAAAAGTGAAAATTTCTTAACTTACAAATTATTAATTTCGGTATTAACCTTGCCGTTATCTTTCCTCTGCTATATGATAGAATTCAATAGTATGATAAGTAATTGTTTCTTTGAGCATGCGTACCATAAAATTCTTTAACATCTTCCATAAGACTAAAAAGTAGATAATATTCTATTTGTTAGGCATTCCCTACCTGGAGGCACAAAAATAAATTTATACTGGCTGTAAGTTTGTGCTGAGAATGTTTTCACCTCTTTTTGGATCAACATCTGCTGGTCTGGTCTTGTGTCTCTTTCTCTCAGATAGTATTTCACTGCTCAGAGGCCTTTGAAAGGCAACAGATAACAAACACTCTTTGGTCCCTTGCATTTCAATAGAATAACCTGAAACTTCTTATCATGAAGGCCCAGACTGACCATGATATTCAAGGGAGAGGCGGAGGCTCCCAGGTCCTAGTTCCTTGAATAATTTGATTTCTTTTAACAAAGAATGGGTTAAATTAAACTCAAATTCATGCCAAAAATGATTTTTTACAGCATCACCAATGGTCTGCCCAGGTCCTCCCATTTTCCTCATTTTGAAATCTAGCATTCTGTTTACATCACATCTTTATGCCCACGCATGCGTGACACATACAGAAGAGGCTAGACATCACGGCATCAAGGGCCCTGTTTCAGTCGGAGACAACGGTGAAGTTCTATAAACCCACATTTGCAGATCTCTTGATGAAGAGGCTTTTAAATAGTACCTAAACAGGTTGACTAGTCCAATCAACAACTAAATCAGGCATTAAGGAGCACCCATCTATGGTCAGAAAGAACAAGAAATGAGTTCTCCGTGTACACTCAGGTTGTGTTACTAGACATTCACAAAGCCTTTTTAGGGAAGACAACCGCTAGTCCAGCTAAAAGAGCTATGGTTTTCAAATGTTAACAAACAAGTGTGTGTGTGTGTGTGTGTGTGTGTGTGTGTATGAATTAAAGGATCCCTAAGAACACATTTGTTTAACATATCATGGTTCACAAGAACGAGTGCTTGTAAAACTATCTGCCTTTAGGAACTGTGATTTGCAATGCACACGACAATCGTTCATAATATATAGCCTAGGAACTTACACATTCTAGGCACTCATTCTTTGTTGAATGAATGAATGAATGAATGAGTGAACATTGCTACCCATCCTATTCAAGCTAGGAACTCAGTAACACATTCTGATATTGGCTAATCTGAATAAGGAGACAGATGCTAACCTGTAATCCTCTCCTTGGTGAGTATACAAATAATCTGTCATGGTCTATTATATTTCTGGGACTGTCAGCTAATGCCTCTCTGAGTGGCCTGTGGCAAGTAAATTACTATCTCTTTAATTCTACTTCCATCTTGTAGCCAGAAATGAAAATACAAACTGACCATCTTTCTCAGAACCAGTATGAAGTTAAAGAAGAAATTGCTAGACATAGCAATATAAGCCAATAAAATGGGATCATATAGGTAAATCCATAGAGACAGAGAAGAGACAGATAATTTCCAGGGGGGTGGTAGAAAGTAGATTGGAGAGTGACTGTTTAATGGGTACTGGATTTCTTCTGGGGAGATGAAAATGTTTTGAAATGATAGACATGTGGTTGCATAACATTGTGATGAACTTAATGCCACTGAATTGTACACTTTAAAATGGTTGATTTCACATCATATGAATTTCAACTCAATAAACCTCTGTATGATAATACTTACAATTCTAAAGCATATCATTGCCAAGCCTGTGAAAAGAGTGGCATGGTGAATGTTGTCTACCTAAATATTTGAAAAGGACAAGGATTACTCTACAGTAGTTTTTCAATAAACTTATGGTGGGTTTACAAATAACTAGAGTAGATATCAATGATGAATGTGGTAAAGTCCTGGAAAATTTACACTGATTTGAGTCTGGACCTGAAATCAGGGCAAAATTTGTGATTTAGTAATGCAGAATATTTTTTGTCAAGCAAGAAATTATTTACCTCCTTTATCATTTTAAAAGGAAAGTAATTATCCATGACATGAAAAACATTAATGAAGAACATTAATTTTGGATTATGGTCTATTTGCATATTTTCTTTGAAAGCAAGATTTTTAAAGCAAACTGTCACCACAATTACATTTGAATTTCACAAATTACACTCTTTGATAAATCAGCTTTATTATACACAGCATCTGCCAGTACTATTGCCAGACTCTAAGGGGTAAAATAAAATGACAAAACAGGTTTTCATTGCCATCATTTTATGACTTACAGAGTTGACCTTATCAAATAGGTGATATCAAATGATTATACTTTGAATTAAGCAACATAACTCTGCACTTATATAACTCTTGGCAAAATACATTGGTATATATTATCCTTATAGTCACCCTGGGAAGCAGACAAAGTAGATTACTTATTTCTGTAATGTAGGATTAGAAAGCTTTTGTGACACACTACAAGTTGTACAGCCAGGACTTGAATCCAGGTCTCAGATAACTGGGCTGGTACTCCTTTCATGGCAACTAGGAGTTCGAAGATCTGAGTTTATAATATGGTTCTGCCATAAACTTTCTAGGTAGCATTAAACAAGTTTCTCAACCTCTTGAATTTTGATTTCCTCCCCTTTTAAATACAGTGGTTGGGGCACATCTCAAATGTGCTCTTTTTGGAGTCTGCATCCTTTGTTAGCAAATGCAAAAGTTACACATTTATCAGCTCACTACTCTTCCCTATCATTTTGTAAGTCAGGTGAACCTTTTACCTTAATATAGCTCCATTCTTAGATGCAGTAACCCACACTTTTTGAATGCTCATCGTGTAAAAGTTATGTTTACAAAGACATCAATTAAAGTAGCCTGAAAAAGGATTTCCTCAAATTCTTCAGCTTCTAGCATACGAGTTTCTAAAATCACACTAGTCCTATCGATAGACAGCATTCGTTCTTGTTTGCTATATCCTTCACCATATGTAGAGCTTTTGTCTTCGAAAAGTGCTTTTCCAGCTCTTGTCTCACTTGACATCACTAGAGTAAAATACAGACCTTAACAGGTACCAGGCAAAGACTCAGTCTAAGCCACACTATCTCTCGAAACTAACACGCCCTACACCCAGTCTTATTGTTAGCCTACAAGGGTGCGACAGAGATAAGGCAGGGTGGGAACCTGACCCAGTGACAGCCAATCAGAAGGGCTTTTGTCTGTGGCTCAGACCAGGAGTGATTGATCAGCCACCAATCCCAGAGGCTTTCAATGGGAGAACAAAAAGTCCACTATTTGCCCCAAAGGCTGTACTTGGGTTTATTCCCTTGTGCAAAAAAAAAAAAAAAAAAAAAAGGTTTAACTGTCAAGAGCAACTTCAGAATTCCCGCAAAACAAAGTTCAAGAGAGGAGAATAAAAACAAAACCGAGCTAAGTATACTGCTTCTACACTGTGACCATGCAATCCAGGATAATTTATTCCCAAAAGAAGATCCCAATAACCTCATTTATCTTAAATGTCAACAAAATCCTTGTAAGAAATACGTTATTCAGAGAATGACCTCAGCATGTTAATTGCAGATGGAGTCTCATTGTGTGTCACTTCTTTTACGGCCTCCTAGGTTCTTACTAGACATGTGTTTGTGCACAAGTTTTTGTTTTCTTCACCTGCACGCCTCAAAATGTCTTTAAAAATATACAATTAAGCAAATTTTTCTTTTCCCTGACTTCTTTTTTTAAAATTGTATTGCCATGGAATACGGTGGTGTTATACATTGTAGAATCCAGAAAAACTCCCATAACCTGTACCAAGAAACATGACATATTCAGAAAACCACAACTTTCTGCACAGTGAATTGGTAAGTAATCCAGTGAATGGAAGATGGTGATGACTTTTTCCATCCAGAGAAAGCCTCAAACCACCTCAGGGTATTAGTCAGGGTTCTCCAGAGGGACAGAACCAATAGGATATATGTATACATAACAGGGAGTTTAGGAGGGAGAATTGGCTCACATGATTACAAGCTGAAGTCCCACGACAGGCCATCTGCAGACTGGGGAAACAGAGAAGCCAGTAGTGGAACAGTCCAAGTCTGAAAGCCTCAAAACCAGGGAAGCTGACAGTGCAGCCTTTAATCCACAGCTGAAGGCCCGAGAGCCCCTACAAGACGGATAGTGCAAAAGTTCAAAGGCTGAAGAACCTGGAATCTGATTTCCAAGGGCAGGAGGAGAAGAAGCAAAGCGTCCAGCAAAGGAAGAGAGAGAACAAGAAAACTCAGCGAGCAAACTTATCCCGCTTCTTCTACCTGCCTTGTTCTAGCCACTGAGGACTATACTCTGATTTTTTTTTTATCTTGCCCAAATTTCTATCTAAAGGGGTCTGGGGAGTCATGCCCTACAAACCATAAATTCTCATCAGATAGGTTTGATTTAACTCTATATATCATGACTTACTTTCCAATCTGACTCTGGCATAACATTATGTGACAAAGAAGAAAGTTAAAATGTTTTACACCAAAACATGTTTCTTTGCCATATTTTGAAATGGCCCCCAGTTTGTCGGGGAAAACTCGCATCTGTAAAGACTCTCTATTAACACAGCTAGATCTTTTTCTTCCAGGCCCTCCCAATCCTGAGGAGATTAATTAAGAATCTAGCGCCTTTTAAAGGTCTGGATAGAAAACACTTGCCATTTATTGTCTCTAATGGCAGCCACTATAAGACTTCAAAAGAACCTTGGTCTCCACAATCTTTTATCTTAACCTGCATTTCCTTTCTATCATGCCAGGCAGGCAAACTCAACCGACAACCAGGAAATATTTAAATTTACCTATAGCCTGTAAGCACTCCCCCTCATATCCCCCGCCGCTTTGAGTTGTCCCACCTTTCTGCACCAAACCAATGTATTTCTTAAATGTATTTGATTGATGTCTCATGCCTCCTTAAAATGTATAAAACCAAGCCGGACACATGTTCTTAGGGCCTCCTGTGGGCTGTGTCATGGGCCATGGTCACTCATATTTGGCTCAGAATAAATCTCTTCAAATATTCTACAGTTTGACTATTTTCATTGACACTGCACTGGCAACCAATTGGATGGTGTCCACCCACACTGAGAGCAGGCCTTCCTCTCCTAGTCCACCAACTTAAATGTCAGTCTCCTCTAGCAACACCTTTAGAGATGCACCCAGGAACAATGTTTCATCAGCCATCTAGGTATCCCTCAGTGCAGTCAAGTTGAAATCTAATATTAACAATTACTAGTCCACCCACCCCTTGTCAACTTGGCACCCATAGACATCTCCTTAAATCATTCTTAATCTCCAAATAAAGCCAATAACAAGGTTATAATCCTACCTAACAATACAACTATCCTTCATACAACCAAAAACTTGATAGTCCTTAAATACTGTTACATAAAATTAACAATATTTAAATGCTGATACGTAGTCAATAAACCTTATGTTACATGATAAATGAGAAATGAAATAAAGCAAAGTTATTTGCTTAATACAGGTGTATATGTGCACAAATGTATTCTTTTTTTTGAGATGGAGTCTCACTCTATTGCCCAGGTTGGAGTGCAGTGGCATGATCTCAGCTCACTGCAACCTCTGCCTCATGGGTTCAAGCGATTCTCCTGCCTCAGCCTCCCGAGTAGCTGGGACTACAGGTGCCCACTACCACATCCGGTTAATTTTTTTTCTGTATTTTTAGTAGAGATAGGCTTTCACCATATTGGCCAGGCTGGTCTCAAACTCCTGACCTTGTGATCTGCCTGCCTCAGCCTCCTAAAGTGCTGGGATTACAGGCATGAGCCACCGTGCCCAGCCACACCAATGTATTCTTATCAAAATAAGGAGGAAATACTCATGATAATTACAGTCCTCATGTCTGTAACTGCTCACATGGTCATAGCTGATATTGATAATGACTTCCTTCTACTACCCATTCTGTATTCCCTTTGTCTTCAGCAAGCACCTCAGCTGGTTGTGGTTTTGTACCTGGTGGAGTGACCCAAACCTTCATTCCTAAAGGATCTGGGCAATTTGTAGCTCTGCCTGGATTGTGTTGCCATAGTTTCCCATTGACCTTAATTACAGGGCAGGGTAATTCCAAGAGATGTCATAAGGGATCACCTGTATTCCAGACATACTCTTCCTTATCTCCACTGTGAAGTAATAGTTTGATTTCATCTTGATAGTCTGGGTCAATCACCCCAGTCAGCACTGTAAATCTCTTCTTAGCCTGTTGACTTAGAGGTATGAGGAGCTCAAAGTGGTAACAATCTTTTTTTTTTTACTCTGGTGGTGGGGGGGTTGGTATTTATTACCTTTCATTTTAATTTAATTGCAAATTTATGTAATTTAATTTAATAATGGCTGTGTTTAACAACTGGCTCACAGATTTTCTGTTAACAATCAGCTCTCACATTCAGCTTTTTAATGGCTTACAATTGCCATTTTGGATAAGGTTCAAAATTACTCTTTGACTTAGAAGGCCCTCCAGCATTGTTTCATGTTATAACACTATTCTCAAGTCCCCAAGATATTCTTTTATTTATTTTTTATTATGCTTTAAGTTCTAGGGTACACGTGCACAACGTGCAGGTTTGATACATTGGTATACATGTGCCATGTTGGTTTACTGCACCCATCAACTCGTCATTTACATTAGATATTTCTCCTAATGCTATCCGTCCCCCAGTCCCTCACTTCCCAGTGTGTGATGTTCCCCACCCTATGTCCAAGTGTTCTCATTGTTCAATCCTCACCTATGAGTGAGAACATGTGGTGTTTGGTTTTCTGTCTTTGTGACAGTTTGCTGAGAATGATGGTTTCCAGCTTCGTCCATGTCCCTGCAAAGGACATGAACTCATCCTTTCTTATGGCTGCATAGTATTCCATGGTGTACACATAAATTAGTTCAACCATTGTGGAAGACAGTGTGGCAATTCCTCAAGGATCCAGAACTAGAAACACCATTTGACCCAGCAATCCCATTACTGGGTATATATCCAAAGAATTATTGTACATGTATATTCATTGCAGCACTATTCACAATAGCAAAGACTTGGAACCAACCCAAATGTCCATCAACGATACACTGGATTAAGAAAGTGTGGCACATATACACCATGGTCAGTGACAATCTTAATTTCCAGTGCAATGGAATCATTGTGTCTCCTGGTGGCAGCATTCCTCTCTCTGGAACTAAGACCTCTAGGGCAGCAGAACATAATGTTGCAGAAACAGGAAGTAAAAATTTTGCTACTGGATGATGGTCAGTAGTACCACTTCCACTTCTACCCCTTGGTTCCTGGACCAGAGAATCCTGGCTATGGGAGAAATAGCGCCATTATTGGACACAGATTCTGAGCACATATAGTCTTTTGGAGGACTTTGCCCTGGCCCTGCAAAGTATTGTCACCTAGTTGGTATTATAATTGTGACTTCAAAAGGCCTTTTCACCATTCTTTCAAGTTAGTTGCTTCAGGATGATGGCAAACATGGTAAGACCAGTGAATGCCATGAGCATGAGCCCATTGCCACACATTTTTGGCTGTGAAGTGAGTTCCTTGGTGAGAAACAATGCTATGTGAATACCATGGTGGTAGATAAAGCATTTTCTGAGTCCACAGATGGTAGTCTGGGCAGAAGCATTATGTGCAGAAAAGGCAAATTCATATCCAGATTAAGTGTCTATTCCAGTAAGGATAAACCACTGTCCCTTCCATGATGAAAATGGTCCAGTGTAATCAACCTGCCACCACATAGCTGGATGATCACCCTGAGGAATGGTGCTATATTGAAGGCTCAATGTTGGTCTCTGCTGCTGGCAGATTGGGCACCCAGTGGTGGCTACAGCATGGTCAGCCTTGGTGAGTGGAAGTCCATGTTGCTGAGCCCATGAGTAACCTCCATCCCTGCCACCATCACCACTTTGTTCATGAGCCCATTGAGCAATGACAGGGGTGACTTGGGAAAGAGGCTGAGTGGTGTCCATGGAAAGGGTCATCCTACCCATTTGATTATTAAAATCCCCCCTGCCAAGGTCACCATTTGGTAAGCATTCACATGGGACACAAATATCTTCACAATTTTTGACCACTCAGAGAGGTTCATCCACAATGAGGGTGGGTTTTCCTACCAGTCCTCTGACTCACATGTCAATCTCCTTTGGCAACACCCTCACAAACATACCCCAAAACAGGACTTCATCAGTCATCTTGACACCCTTCAATCTAGTCAAGTTGACACCCAGTATTAACCATCATACCACCTTTGTCTAGAAGTTAAAAAAGAGTAACATTAAACAAGGGAAGCAAGGAAACAATACAAAGAAATATATAAAAAGACAAACGGTACTTTACAACATGCTCACATTACATTCAGGGTCTGATTACTTTCTCTAAATGTTCACCTGTTGACTAGTTAATTATTTAATTTTATCATTGGATACAAAATGGTATAGAAAATACTGGGAAGGTAATCAGGAAGTACAAGTTCTTTTTAAAATTCTATTTACGCATTGATTTTTTTATTTATATATAATGGTTGTACAGGAGGCATAAGTTCTAACAGAAGCAGGAAGACCTGATGTTACTATTGTGTATCCTCAGCTCAGCCATTTTTAATTTATTCAATACTTCATCTTTCAATGATTACTTAAATGTAACACATTTCCAATTGCTATGCTGCGTGCCGGCTCCAGAAGTTTGCCATGTCCGAGACACCTTTCCAAGAAGATGGTATAGGCAGTTCCTTATATATAGATGTCAGTGGTTGGTATTCTATAACCCTGATACCATGATTATATCTATTTGGATCAGAAATCAGCAACTGACCCAAACACAGCCATCTATTGGCCTTCTGGCAGTTTACAAAATAGTGTATATAAAATGCCCAAAATGCTTCTCTATACTGGATAATAATTAATTGAACCATTGCAAGAACCTCTCAGAGGGTTTAGATGTCAAATGTACAGAGAGGAGAGCAGAAAGTAGAGTGGAGTAGAAGGCAAAAGAGAGATATGACTACATGCACAAGCCATGAAGCAATAGAAGCCATGCCTAGGTATCTACTGTTAGGAGAGTGAAGAGAGTGGGGAATTGATAGCAAAAGGAGTAGGGGTCTTGGTGAAGAAGAATAACAAATACCTTTCAGCAAGAGAAAAAAATGCATTAATTCAATCAATCAACAAATGTTTCTTAGGCATCTTCTATATGTGAAGATACAAATGTGAAAAGAACAAAAATTGCATTCTCATGAAGTCTACTAAAAGAGCCATACATTAATAAAATAATCACATGAACCATAGTAAATGCTTAGAAGCAAAAAACACAGGGAGTTACAAGATAAAATAAGTAGGGATGAGCTGACTTAGCGTAGAGGCACTGCAGGTGAGCTCCATGAAGACTACCTGGGGTGGTGACACTGGAAAGGAGATCCAAAAAATCCAACATGGCAAAAGTAATTTGGGAAGAACCATGATATCATGAAGACACTGGAAGAGTAAGGGGCAGAGGAGAGCAAGGTTAATCTAGAAAGTTAGGTAGAGGCCAGATCATATCAGATCTTGTAGGCCATTTTATGACTTGAGTTTTAATCCCACGAGCAGTGGGAAGCCATCAAAGGATTCCAATAGGGAATTCACAAACTGAGATGTGCGTTTAAACTGACAACTCTGACTGTCATGTGGGAATTAATCGAAGGGGCTTAAGTGGAAAGACCTGTTCAGAAACTTCCACAGGAGTCCAGAGGAGAACAGTGACTTGGGACCAGGGGACTGGACAGTATCCTAAACATGGTAGGCTACAGGGTGGGGAAAACATTTAATTTATCTTGGCAACCGTAATGTATGACACAATTGTGGTACCTAGTGAACTCAGAAAATGATTGTTGAATAAATTGAGATACTTTTTTTTTTTTTTTTTTTTTTTTTTTGACAGAGTCTCGCTCTGTCTCTCAGGTTGGAGTGCAGTGCTGCGATCTCAGCTCGCTGGAAGCTCCGCCTCCCGGGTTCATGCCATTCTCCTGCCTCAGCCTCCCGAGTAGCTGGGACTACAGGCGCTCACCACCACACCCAGCTATTTTTTTTTTTTTTTGGTATTTTTTTAGTAAAGATGGGGTTTCACCATGTTAGCCAGGATGGTCTCAATCTCCTGACCTCATGATCCACCCGCCTTGGCCTTAAATTGAGATACATTCTAAGGAGTCAGTGGTCAGGAATAGTATAATAAGTTTCCTCTTCTGCAATGAATTCACCTTAAAGGGGAAATGGCTAATGGTGATATTTCAGGTGCTGTGTTTCTCTCTCAAAGGAGATATTTGAGGGCATGGAAAGCCTTAGCCCCCTGATATGACCCAATTAAAGGTATCTCTGTCCAAGAGCCAAAAAACAACAGTGGATAAAAACACAAGTTCTAGAATCAAAGTTCCCAAATTCATCTGCCAGTTCTACTGGTTTCTTGATGTGTTATAATAGGCATACTATGTAGACCCTCAACCTCTCTTTCTTTTCTTTTCTTTCCCTTCCTTCCTTCCTTCTTTTTGAGACAGGGTCTCATTCTGTTGCCCAGGCTCCGGGCTGGAGTGCAGTGGTATGAACACAGCTCACTACATCTTCGACCTCCTGAGCTAAAGCAATCCTCCTGCCTCCATCTCTCAAGTAGCTGGGACTAAAGGCACACATCACCACACCTAGCTAATTTTTTATTTTTTTATAGAGACAGTCATTACATGTTGCCTAGGTTGGTCTTGAACTCCTGGCCTTAAGCAATCCTCCTGCCTTGGAATACCAAAGTTCTGGGATTACAGAAATGAACCATTATGCCTGACCCATTTCTTCATCTGTATGATGGTGATATTATTATGCCCACCTGAAAGAGTTACTTTGAGGATTAAATGAGATTATATATTTTAATCATTTATCACAAGGCTTGACACATAGGAAGCTCTCAACAAACACTGTTATTATTCTCACTTAGACGATGACCTTCTTAAGTAAAAGCCATCTTTATTAGAGCGCAAGGTCTGTGATATTGTAGGTACTCAATAAACTTGCACTATTGACTTTGCAACTCTCATCCATCATCCTGAATTTTAAGATTTTATTTCACATGTTTGTTTCAGAGCCATCTTTCTTTACCCAGGTCTCCTAATAATCTTTTGTATCCTGAAAGAGAACATTCTTCTCAGTCTGTAATTATCAGTGTTTCTGTCATCTTCCTTTTTTCCTGTTCCAAACGAAATTATTCAGTCTGCTTACCTTTCCCCTGACAAATCCTGCCGTTTCAAAGTTAATTGCTTCTACTTCCATTACACACCTGCTTCGCTTTATTTTGTCTATTAACTATGCTTTCTTGTAAGTAGATTGTATCTATTCCACTTGTCCCCTTTCCCTTCTTATTAATGAACTCCCTAGCACTGGCATCGGTTGAGAATTATCCTTCAACCCAAGCTTCTTAAACCAGTCTCCAAATTATTTGCTGCTTGGATCATTGCTTTTGGCATCCCCCTTGCTAATTTACCTTTGTTAGGAAACTCTTGTCTCTGAAAATATCCCTTTCTTACAGAGTATAGGTGCGAATTATTCCTTCAAACATTTTTTTTAACTACTCTTTCTTTTGAGTTGGTTTTATTTTCTCCTCCCTTTGAATGTCTAGCAGCATGTGTCTTTCAGCTAGAACTGCACAATGTCTATACTTCTAGCAGGCAAAAGGAGGAAAAAGGCACACCTCCAGGTACTCTTCCAAAAGGAATCAAATAGAAGTCCCCCAAGCTCCATCCCTCTGGGTAGGCTGAGCACAGGCTGGTTTCCTTCAGGAAGAATAATTCTGACTTCTCTAATTGCTATGCTCCACTGGCATTCCTCATCTTCCATATCTCAATACTGTATGGGTTGATTGTTTTTCTCCTTAAATGTATTTTTTTTTTTTTCCCCTGAGATGGAGTCTTGCTCTGTCACCCAGGCTGGAGTGCAGTGGCACGATCTCGGCTCACTGAAACCTCTGCTTCCTGGGTTCAAGCAATTCTCCTGCCTCCACCTCCCGAGTAGCTGGGATTATAGGCACCTGCCGCCACGCCTGGTTATTTTTTGCATTTTTAGTAGAGATGGGGTTTCACCACATTGGCCAGGCTGGTCTCAAACTCCTGACCTCATGATCCACCCGCCTCTGCCTCCCAAAGTGCTGGGATTACAGGCATGAGCCACCATGCCCGGCCTAAGTGTCTTGTAACACTGATTCCATCTACTTATTCTGGACCTTGTTTCACGGCTCACTGCGAACTATTCACTTTCCTACCTACCCCCCACCATCCTTGATTTCTTTACTCAATTCTTTAACAAGATCTTTGAGATGTTTTTTGTGTGAAGGGCGTTTTTATGTGGGGCCTCCTTTTGGTTTTGTTTTGAACTCTTACTTATTACTTATTACTGTAGAGAGTAGTGAAGGGACTTAAAGTGGAAAGACCAGTCCAGAAACTTCCACAGGAGTCCAGCGAATAGTGACTCCAGGGCTCCATGCTTTGTTTGGCTGCATTTCTCCCTTCACTACTAAGTGATTGGCTCATAACTGATCGTGTTCAAATTTGTCTCCTTATTCACAATGGATTCAGTAGACAGTGAGGGCTACTGGGTTAAAAACCAAAGGATTTTAACATGGAGAGAACCCTAGATGCTATCTAACAAAATCTGTTCTCCAACACTGATGTCTTTCTGCCCATACACAGACACTTCTCTTGACAGGAAGCTGACTGTTCTGCAAGAAAACACTTCCCACTCTTAGACATTCAGGTTTCCTAATGATTAGATTAAATCTAGCTCATTGCAATTTTCACATCTGTATACAACTTTTTCCCTTTGAAGTGCTATGCAGAAATATTGAATCAATATTCCCTGACTTTCAGTATTTTGAGATATTTTACAATAGATATCCTAAATCTTTGAATATCACTCTTTCCCAGACCAAGTATCCAACATTCTTTCAACTATTGATCAACTGTCTTGGCTTCCACCTTCCTTACATTCTCCAATAGAGTAACAGCATGCTCATGTCCCTTCTGATCCACATGACCTGGAACCAAATGCAATGTTCCCCCAGGGTCTGACCAGACCAGAGCATAGTGTAAGAAGATGATTATTTAGTTATATTTCTTAGCCTAAGATTCCATTAGCTTTTATAATCCTTTCTTTATAGTGACTCATGTTTTATTCATAATTTTATATGAGTTATTTCTGAATCAGGTGTCCTTTACCCTAGAAATATATGGCTAATTTTTGGAACCTAAATGTAAGGCTTCACATTTAGACTTATTAAAATGCATTTTATAAGGCTTGGGTCATCTTTTCAATTTTTAGTTCTTTTTACATTACAACTGTAACATTCAGCTTACTTATTCTGCCTCAATTTTCTTTAGTTGTAAGTTTGGTAAGCACTTATCCTCCTTTATCATAATGCAAATTATTAGCAAAAATGTTGAGTCAGGGCCAAGAATACAAACCAAAGAATTCCATTGAGGTTGATATCAATTAAACAACCAGCACTCTTTAGGTCCACCACTTTCCAGAAGCTCTAATTCTCTGGAACACAGAGTACTACCCACATTTCTTCAGGTCATATACACAGCTAACACTCAAATCATAGTTATGATAACAGCTAACATGTATGACACATCGTGAGTCTTTATGTGCTAGACATCTTTCTAAGAGGTTTACATGCATTAGCTCATTTTGTCTTTGTAATAACTCTATGAAATAGGCCATGTTATTATTTTCATTTTTTATATAAAGAAACTAGGACACAGAGTAATTAAAATGTTGGATCAGACAGTGACGGCATGGGGATTTCAACTCAGCTCTCAAAGACTCCAGAACCAGAACTCCTAACCCCTCCTTGAAATTTTGTCAAATATTGTGCTGAAAAGTGAATTTTTTTTATGACTCTCCCTATTAACTAACCTAGTGCTTTCCAAAATTAAAAAAAAAATGCAACTGGTTTAATGTGGATTCTTAGTGAAAGTGAATGTGACTCTTAGTATTTACAACTTCATTCTAAGTCCTCATATACCACACCTTCTGTTATCCATAGATAGCATTTTGCCAGGAGTAGAAGCCACACTCATACCTCTATAGCCTCAGGATTCACATTTTACCACCTTCATATGCTCCACATGATATGTGCAGTCCAATTACCTTTATGATTTATTGGCAATGATTCAGGGACGATATATTTACAAGTTCCTTGGCTGGTCTCAGAACTAATAGTACACTTTAACTATTTAACCCACTACTCTTTGAATTAGTTCACCTTTCTTGGGCCTCAGTTCTCCCTTAACCTTGACAGCTGTGACCCTCAGCTGAAGAACATCCCCAAAAATAATTTAAAAAATAAGTTTTTGAGAAAAAACAGAGGATGACTATTTTAAATCTCTCACTTTCGTCGGAAAACATTACAGCATCTTCTCCCCATGGTGAGCCTTTCTCTATCATCCTAGAGATTATAGTGAAGAATGCCCGTATTACAAGGTATCCACCTCCCTGCATGAAATACAGCTCAAGGGAAGATTTTATGAAGGCATATAGCATCCTAGGGCCTTTCAAGGACAGAATATAGTTCTCCCCAAATACCTTCTTGCATCATCCCTGTAGGAGAAAACAATGCCTTGTGTAGCACAGGTACCCTGACACAGTTCACACCAAACGAGTTAGAAGTGGCCAAGACTGATGGACAGAGATACAGAGCCCCAGGGACTCAGGGAGGCTGAGGGTTCACAGTCACAGGCTGATAAAAGAACAGGAGCTAAAGAAAGAATGAAATATGAGAAGATAAGGACCAAAGAAAAGGGAAGAAGAAATGGGGAGAAAAAATTCTTTTGGGCCAGAGTAATTAGCATGGGTCATGAGTATCTTTTAACAGTCAGCTAGTTTACCTTTCCAGCTTCAACTACCAACATTTTCCTTCCATGACCCCAGTGTACAACAACACACAAATGTTGCTGCTAGCCTAGGATCGTGAACAGCACATCTTGACATCATGAGTCCTTGCCTTTGTTCACAAGTACAGAAGATTAAGTAAGTAGAGTGTTTAGTGTTATATCTAGAATATCGTACTTGTGTGGCCTTATTATTAAGGCCGTGGTTCAGTGGCACTGAACAAAAGGAAAAACTCAACTGGGTTTTACATACAGATAGGCTTCAAGGCCTTGCAGAAAATGGCTTGGATTGTGAAAATCCAAAAATGACCAAAAATGACCTTGGAATGACTTTGAGCAGTGCTATGGTACATAGAAAAGGCTGAATCAGGCTGCCTGGCTAAAGCTCCTCAACATTTATTTCATGTTTAGTATGTATAACCCAAAAATATGCCTCTTTGAGCCATTGGCTATAAATATGTATTCTTTTTTAAACCCACACATCTTATTCAGAATGTAATACTCATTGTAGATGTAAGGACTCCTTCCACCACCACCTCCCCCACCATGCATTTCCACAGAAACTTTTCCAAGAAAATTCATTTAAAAAGTATTCTGTTTTTTAAAGCAAAGTCTTTTGAAAAAGGAACTGGTTTTAGGGAATCTAGTCATACAAGTTGTATTTTGGGCTTGACCTCTTGAATGTCAATCCATGAGAGAATGTGTAGCTCAGAGTTTAGAGAAAAGAATTGAGGGTCAGGTGCGGTGGCTCACGCCTGTAATCCCAGCACTTTGGGAGGCCTAGGCGGGCAGATCATCTGAGGTCAGGAGTTTGAGACCAGCCTGGCCAATATGGAGAAACCCCATCTCTACTAAAAATACAAACAAAAATTAGCCGGGTATGGTGATGAGTGCCTGTAATCCCAGCTACTGAGGAGGCTGAGGCAGGAGAGTCACTTGAACCTGGGAGGCAGAGGTTGCAGTGAGCCAAGATTGTGCCATTGCACTCCAGCCTTGGCAACAAAAGCTAAACTCTGACTAAAAAAAAAAAAAAAAAAAAAAAAGAATTGAGAAGAATGTTGTCCACATACTGCTACTAAACCATTGGAAGTCATTTTTGTCTCTAGATACTTCAGGAAAAGTTGAATCCAAAAGAAATGAAGAAGAGGAATGTTGAATGTTTCTCCTGGCTATTTCTCTCATGGCTCTCAGCATCCTGGCCTGATGGGGGCAAAATCACGTGGTAAACTTTTTGAGATGGAGAACATGGGATTAGCCCTTTCTCAGACTGTGCTTGCAATCTATAAATTCCAGCCAAGCTAGATTTCATTCTCTCTCCAAAATTGTTGCCAGGCACTAACACCAATAGAATTGTGCGGCATAGGCTTTTTAAAGAAATCGATGACAAACCTCTTTTATATTAGCCAAACAAGTTCAACTACCAGAAATATTTTGTGTGAAACATATATAAAGACCTGAAATGGTCTTGTATGGTGTTTACAGGTCAGCCTTTTATATGCACCAAGGTGGAATATGATTAATGAAACACAAGTTTTCACAATACATGGCATTTTTTCTCATGCTTCCTGCATGGATTGTGAATGCTAAAGACCAGCCATGGGGAACCTGCAGCCAAAACAGAATTCAGGGCCATTCTCTCTGACAACATTGTGGAGTTACTCAGGGAACAGCAAGATGAAGCTTTCAGCCTTTTTCAGTGTCTAGGAGAAAATATTTAGAAGTAGATTATGCTTGGGGAAAGTTTTGTTAGTTTCAAAATCAGGGAAGAGTCATGGTACAATTAGGACTGAAGGAAAGAAATCTCATTGAAAGTCCTGAAGGGTGAAGCTGAATTTTCAAATCCGCTAATCAGAATGGGAAGTTGCTTTAAAAACATAGGGTTTGTGAGGAATTCTACAAGATTATCTCCCTTTCTTTTATTCATCAAGTCCCTACTAACTAGAGATGCCCGGAAAATTTGGCTAAGCTAATAAAAATGACTGACTATACTAGGTAGGTTTCCATATGTGGAAATTCCAGATCGTTTGCAATACTGAATCAATATTAGCAGACAAGTAGACAAGTCCATAGATCTTTAGAAAGAAGCCCCTCCAAGTCTAAATAGAAGGAAAAACAGGGTCAGAGTGATGGATGTCATGTCTTGACAAGGGATAGAGGAGTCATGCCTTCTTGTTCCCCTCCATGTGCTAAGGAACTTGAATTCAAAAATTTAAAGTTTCCCTGAGGTTCTCATCAAGAAAAACTAGTAAGCATCTCAAACCAAAAATGTTTAAAGCTAACTTCATCAATTTCCCTACCAATCCCGTTCCTCTTCCTGTGCCCTCTGCCTCAGTAAAGCGATCCATTCAGTTTATACAAGCTAGAAACCTGTTTCTTCCTTACTCATCTTACCAAGTCCTATTCCTTCTACTTCCTAAACATCTCTTCAAACTATCCATACCTTTCCTTTCCATTGACACTATCCTAGTTTAAATAAAAATCTTCTGGTCTCCCTGCCTCTTGTGATGTCCTTTCCCTGCTTCACTCTCAATTCATAGTTTTCCTTGTCATAATGCGACTGTCTGAAAAGAATTCCTTACTGCTTGTCAACACAGGTCTGGGAACTCCAGAAACTAAAAGCAGATCTTGACGCTGTAATATGCTAAATTAGACTGTAATTCCAATCAAAATAACAACCTGACCAGGTCTTTGGTGTAAACATTAAGGCACTGGCTGGAAAAATGAGGCATCCTTGCAGTTGCAATAAGGCTGGCTGTCTGTGAAGTTTCAGAGGACTTATTTAAATGCTTCCTATTTTACAATTTCCTTTAAGACTTTCTCATTATTGCTAATTATTCTTGCATTGGATCTCAATGTTGTCCATAGGGTAAAATGTGGCATCTGAATAAGAAAGAGAGAGTTATTTCCAGACAGAAGGACGGGGATTTCCTAATTTATATTTTTAAAAATGTACAGAAAGTGTATGTCATACATTTTGAAGATGTTGGCCCCAAGAGTGCAGAACATAATCTTTGGTTAGAGGGTAATCACCACTGATGCAGGCACAATCACCATGGTGTCTGCATGCTGTGTACTGGCCTAGGCAGCTGGCTATAGTCCAAACTGGTTGCTTGGTAGCTGATTCAAACTGAGATCAAACAAAGGATCACACCACGTGACATCAAAAGGGCAGAAGATCCATGTTTTATGTAGAGGGGAGCCTTAAAAGATTTTGAGAACAGTAAACTGGATTGAAACGTTCAACCCACTTTTTTTTGTTTGTTTGTTTGTTTGTTTTTTGAGACGGAGTCTTGCTCTGTCACCCAGGCTGGAGTTCAATGGCACACCGAGCTCACTGCAACAACCTACTTTTTTACCCGTCCCTCAGAAGGCCCAAAAGTTGACCTCCTCCTTTATCATAAGGAATAGAATGGGGAGGGAAGCAACCCAATCTTTAAAATGCATTCAATAACTGGGCTTAGTAGACTGCAAGTGTTGATTGTAGATGATCCAAATAAAATGGAGAAAACCAAAAGTAGGAAGCAAAGGGGGTATAATTGCAATAATAGGTGGAGCTCCTAATTTGGAAATCCGATGTTAGAGAATGATCTGACCTGCAGAATAGACCTGTGGCTATTTAATATTGGGTATGTAGGCATTAAGATGATGGCTTTTTGTGATAGGTAGAAACTATACCTGAATCCTGACTCAAGCACCCCCTAGAGAGTCATGGCCTCTGTAGGCACCAGACACACTCAGTTCCCAAGTACACAGCAGCTTGTATAAAAGAAATACTGGGTACCTGTGGAGAACCTCCCTTCTTTTACCACTATCTGTTATAATGTGAACTTCATGCCTGCCCTTAATCCATGTGAAAAGAAAATCCTGTAAGTTGAGATTTGTTTTAGATACTGCCTCTGAAGTAACACTAAGACCTGCATCCCAGAATAAAATTTGTCATGGGTCCACCCATCAGACTGTCTTTTGTTAACTTTCTGATCTCCCATGCCCTTGCAGTGGGTATAGTGAAACTCAAACACATCCTGTGACCCTTCCCCCAATTTCCCCATGTATAAATGAAATGGGTCTCCTCGATGACTATCAGAATATCCACAACGGCTCTTAGCTTTTGAAGTAATGGCCAGGTGGACTTCATTGGTTTAACTCCTCTCTATCCAAAGAGTATATAAATCAATACCACTTCCTGAGGAAATAGATGAGATTGGTGCAATTAAACATTCTCTAAATGAACAGGCATGATGATGCCTGTTGACTCATCATTGAATTGCTTAATTTGGCTTGGCTTAAAAGTGATATAGGAAGGCACTAGGTGAAAGAAGAATGCTGTAGAAGGAAAGTCTTTTTTAGGGTTACCCTGAAACACTGTGGAGTATAATCTTAATTTTTCTCTTCCCTTTTCCTAGAAGAACAGGTTCAACATAAGCACCTTGATTTCCTGGGATATGACTACTGATTTGGTTCCATGGTCAAGAACTTGAAAAGAGATGCATTTGAGTTTGTGATATGAAATTTTGAGAAAAGGTGATGTGAATGAACTCTGAGAATGGGCCCACACCTGCTGCAGAGGAATGTCTGTTAAGGATAGAAGGTCCAGGTGTTAACATCTGACCTCCTTTGTCTTTACAGTGGGTATAGTGAGACTCAAACACATTTTGTGGTCATTGTCCCACAAGATGTAGATTGGACAGTCACTTGATGGATATCCATCATCCTCCTTTCCCAGGCAGCCCAGTACTCTCTCAATGAATTCACAAGGAGGGAGGCCATGGTGGGCCTGCTGCAGATAGACCCCATCACAAAGGTGGATTAGGCTATTTCTACAGGAACGTGCTCAATTTGATATTAGTAAAATGATTGAGAGCTCACGCTATAGTTCAAGGAAACCAGCCAGAAATCACCCAGTGACAGGTCCATTTTCCTGAACTTCTAAATTGCAATAATTTGTCCTTGTTAAAAATAAAGACTTATGTTTTTTCCTTCCTTGTCATAATTCTGTCAGCACCATTAACCATGTATTTATTAAATTTCCCATGGAGTCATGTGACACAGTTCAGACCAATGAGATGAAAACAGAAGTCTGTTGGGATTTTGGGGAAAAGTTTTTGCTCTCCTGATCCCATCCTCTTCCTCCCTCCCTCAACCTTCTTGCTGGCTGGAACACGGACATGATGCCTGGTGTTTCAGCAGATATGCTGTAACCATGACACCACAATCATGAGGATGAAGGCATAACTGCTAAGGCTGGTGGCCCATAAACATGGAAATATTCCTGATGTCATCACGAAAGCCATCTGTCATTGGACTCCTGTTGAATGAGTCACATAAACCTTCCTACTATTCAAGCTACGGTTGCTCACAGCTAACTGCATTCTTAGCTTTTTTACTGTTTAAAGGAATTTCCTAATTGTCATAGACAAAAGTTAAATGGTACCTGTTAAGAGACAATTTTTGTCAATTTGGGTTTTGTTTTGGGAGGTTTATTGTCTACTCTGGACCAAAGATGAATAGCTGCTGCTTTTTTTCTCTCTCTCTCTCTGAAGCAAAATACATGGGTGGGGGAACCATTGGTCAAGGTGGGAATTTTACCTCTATCTTACAGTGACTCACTCTCAATATTCTTGTCTCAGGTTTTTGACTTGTGCTGCTATTTTGAGGTTTTAGTCATCCAGAGAGAGTCTCCCACCAAAGAAAAATTAATGACTTCACAGAATTGGAAGCTGAGACGAAACACTTGGTCATTTCAAGTTGTTCATGTTCATAGGAAAACAGACAAAAACTACCCAGAAGACTGATGGACTTAACTGCACTGCCAGGCCTAGTGATGAAGACAAATGGAAGAGCACTGGCACCCAGGCAGGCAGGATCATTGAGGGTTCAGGCCCATGAAGAACTGAGAGAAGGTAATTGCACCAATAAAGAGCTTTGACCCACTGAGGTCCTGGTAAGAGGCAGAGGGAACCTGGAATCAACGAGGAAAGGGAAAAGTCATAAATACAGCTCTGATCAGCTCCAGAAATGACAACTGAAGCCTCTAATTGCACTTTCTTGTTTTCTATGTTAATGTTATTAGAAGACATTTTTGGTATTTTATTCTTTGTCTTCACTCCCATCCTACTGTATATAATGTTATCAGTAGCCAAATGTAACTGTTATTCTGCATGTTGAAAAATAACAATATCATCTCAGGATATACCTAGAGGGGAATGTAGTATGACCTTTGCTCCTCCTATGAGCATCTGATGATGTCAAGGAGATAAAACTAACATAATGAAAAAGAACAAAAACAATAAAAATGTATAAGAGTTCAGTGTGCATGCTGGTGAAATAACTGCTTCCAAGAGAGATTACTGAGGATCAGAAAACTCTAGAAAGGGGCTCTCAGCAATAACCTGAGCCTGATGAAGGGATTATATTGTTATGGACAGAATGAAGCTGAAAAGTATGCCATGCTGGGGAAAGAAGGGATACTGCAAGAAGCTATATGCAGGTGAGTGAGGAGAAAGCATCAGTGATTACTCATAGAAACAAACTTTTTGTTGTTGCTTTTTGTTTTATTTCTTCTAAAAAATAACAGGAGGGATACATGTGCAGAACATGCAGGTTTGTTAGATGAGTGTACGTGTGCCATGGTGGTTTGCCGCACCTATTGACCTATCCTCTAATTTCCCTTCACTCACCCCCCACCCCCGAACAGGCCCTGGTATGTGCTGTTCCCCTCTCTGTATCCATGTACTCTCAATATTCAATTTCCACTTATGAGTAAGAACATGTGATGTTTGGTTTTCTGTTCCTGTGTTAGTTTGCTGAGGATGATGGCTTCCAGTTTCACCCATGTCCCCGCAAAGGACATGATCTCATTCCTTTTTATGGCTGCATAACATTCCATGGGGTATGTGTACCACATTTTCTTTATCTAGTCTATCATTGATGGGCATTTGGGTTGGTTCCAAGTCTTTGCTATTGTAAATAGTGTTTCAGTAAACATATGTGTGCATGTGTCTTTCTAGTAGAATGATTTATATTCCTTTGGGTACATATCCAGTAATGGGATTGCTGGGTCACATGGTATTTCTGGTTCTAGATCCTTGAGGAATCACCACACTGTCTTCTACAATGGTTGAACTAATTTACATTCCCACCAAAAGTATAAAAGCAGAACCAAACTTTTATTTGGCAATTTTCCATCTGGAGACAGACTAAACACTAAGAAAAGACCCAGAATGCCCCCTATCCTCTCTTTGTGCAGAAAGTATGTTTGCAAGTCATCGTGTTGTCTGATACATGAAAACTTTAAAAATACTTTTTAAATGCAATCATTTCCACATTTTAATAACACATAATCCATTTTTAAATCCTTAGATTTCTAAGGAAAATGTCTATCACTCTCAGCTGCTAATACTTTTTCATGAAGAGGAGGTTTTATTCAAACCTGATAAAAACGCAAAAGAACAAACAATAATGTTCTGCTTTCCATTGCATTTCCTTTCATCCAGACTTCTTCTTAAAGCACTTTGAAGTTAGTAGTTATATCTCTAAATAGCTGTAATATAATATAACTGTACCATCATTTCTTTTTTTAACTAATGAGAATAAATCACAGAGCAATGTAACTATTGACTCAAGTAAATGAGGTCCCAGGATTCAGGCTAAGAACTGCCACGTCACTCTACAAACCAAGACATGAAAAGGGGGGAATAAAAAAAAGATATAGGTCTTGCAGGTAAAAAGAGGCAGATTCTATTTTCACTCTTAGAACATACAAGATCTACTTAAAATTCAGTATTTTCTTTATCTGTGATACAGGCATAGAAACTTCGAATAACTGTGAGATCTGTGTGCATCATTTAGATACCTTGAGAGCAGAAAAAGAATCCTTACTATTTTTCAATTTTTTTTTCTGATAAGCACTTCTACCAATAAGACAAATTTTGGCAAGATTTACTTTCCCAAATAAAAAGGAAATGAGCTGCATTTGCCTGAGCTAAAAATGCAAATTGTCTCTTTTGCCATTACTTCTATCTATAATTTTACACCAGCTCATACCCTTTAATTTTCAGGAGTATTGATAGGGAATGTAAAACCCCAGCTCCTCTATGGAAAGGCTTCATTCACAACTAGAATTCCAGAGTATTTTAATTCAAGTTTGTTTACAGTGCTTTCTTGAATTTTCAGAACAGAGTTTTATAGTTGACAGCAGGCAGCAAGGGGATAAACTTTAAGCTATAGCAGCATTTTCTCCTAGCAAATACAGTGTTAAATTTTGAGTAAATGAGGTCTTTTTAAAATAAAGAACTCTGCAAAAGTGACCACTTAGTTAAGGGCATTCAAATCCCTTGATGCCTTGGCTAATTCACCTGCCTCTTTTTTGACCTAAAATAAGCCATCTAATCCAAAACATGAGATTTTTTCCTGGCCAAAGAAGCCACAATTTGTCACTCAAGTCATGTAGTGCCACATATTGCCATTAGTCATCCTAATGTAGTGCAAAGTCATGGTTATGACATTTAGGGTTTCTGGGTAGCCAATTTTAATGAGGAATAAATAATTTCTCCTGTTCAACTAATACCTTTTGGTGTAGAAAGGTAATCCAAATGTCACTGCTCCCTCTCTTTATTGAAAAAAAGAATAATGAGCAACATCTGCTTTGAATTCCTGGCAAAAAAGGACTGAGGTCTCTTCTAATCACAGAATGATCTGTTTAAGAGCTGGGAGAATATTCAGAGGCCTGTGTACCTCCAATAGGCACACTGTCACTAGAAGAAAAAAAAAAAAAAAAACAGAAAGTACTAGGAATAAAATCCGGGCCATCATAACTGCATACATGTGTACACACTTTTAGTCAAAAAGGTAGAAATGCATCTAGTGTAGGAAACAGCACATAATAAATTTGTTTATTGCCTCTCTTTAATAAACAGTGGCAATAAGGGGAACTTTTATGGACAGGTTTTGTTCTTTCCAGCTTTAGCTTTGTCCACAGAGCTGGTGGGAACCCCTGCAGGACACTCCTAAATGGATAAATTTACAATCTGGCCCCTGTAAAGTGCTCCAAGCCACATCTCATCCAAGTTGCCTTTGTGCTCTTTTCACCACCTGTGATGCCAGGGGGCACAGGGTCAGAGCCAGAGTCACCCCCAACTCACACATGCACCAGCTCGCTTCCAGAGGATTCAACCTTTTCCCATTTATCTGAAGGCTGAAGCCTTCTTTAGATTTCCTGGCTTCTTGTTTTGCTGAGATGTCTGGATACTTATCTATTTTTCTCCTTTTGGAAGCATCTGCCCAGAATTCTCCAGATTCAGAAACAGAAAAATCAACTCAGTTAGAAAATGAAGTCATATAACATGATTCCCTTGGGGCCCTCAACATCTGCTTTTTTCTGTTGTGTTTTTAATTTGGTCATTGTTCTGCAAAAATGTGCAATGGGCCAGTGTTTCAAGTAAACCAATAAAGGTAGGGCCTTCTTTTAAATGCCAAGTAACCTACCGTAATATCCAGCCCTCTTTAGGAAAAATGTGTAATAAAGGTGTGTTGCAAGCTTTTTTCTCTCCTCTTTACTTTGGGTTCCATTATTCATTGAGAATCTGAAGTAGTCAGGCTTATCTAGGTTAGGCTGCAATAAGGAAACAAAAATTAACCCTAAATCTCACTGGCTAAAACAGTAAGTTTACTTATTTTTTGTTTATTTTTCTATTTTTAACATCACACTTGTGGTTCAGATAGCCACCCTAGCTGGCTCCCCAGAATACCCCAGAATTCCTCCTTACTCTTCTACTGTAGAGAAGTCCCCACAATACTTCCATTGCTGGGGAGATATAGGGACAGTCTTCACTGCCACCAGATCCATACCAAATCTTGTCTTAGGAAGTGATGGCTAAACACAGAGCTTTCTTTATAAAGCCATCAACTGAAAAAAAATTAAAAAACTAATTTATCTTTCATAAAAACTAAACTTCATAAATAATTGGGGAAGGAATGGCAGAAGGACTCACTGATTGCCTCAGTGAGAGTACTTTTTATTCTCAGATTATCTGTGAATTTATCATAGAATCTTATATTTGTATAAGGCCAGTGTGACACACTGACCACTCATTTGTGTTACATTTCAGTTGAGATCCTGCTGGTTTTTATTTTATTTTTTTCCTGACAGGGTATTTTTCTCATATTGGTATAATCATATATATAAAAATATATAATTATATATATTCAGTAAGTATAGTACTGTATCAAATATACACACAGACACACACACATATGTATATATACACATACACACCTGTGAATATGCTATTCTGAAATTAACCAATAAAAGAAAACACTGACCCTGTCTATGTATTACATTTTTCTTTGGTGTCTTCTGGGTTTTATTTTGCTTTTTTCTGATAGGATGTTTTCCTCTTATTGGTGTATTCATACGTGTGTGTGTGTGTGTGTGTGTGTGTGTGTGTGTGTGAGATATAACTGTAGATAAAATATATTTATTGGAATATTCCTTTATATATAATTATATAAATAATTATGTGTTATAATTATATAAAGGAATTATATATGTTTTATAGTACATATAACTATAATTTTTAACATGAGGAAAATGAAGCATTTATCTAGCTTCCCAGAGTTTCTCTTAAGTTTTATTTTATTTCTATGTTTTTCTTTTGTGCATGTGTATATTTAAATTTTCTTTCTTAATTAACAAATAGAAGTTGTATATATTTATGGTTTACAACATTTTGAAATATGTATACATTATAGAATGGCTAAATAGCATCCTATGCTATCAATACTGACATCTTTACAGCTAAGTACAGCCCACCCTGAAAGAAGAAGACCCCAACATAAATATGAGTGTAATTTCAGTCCCTAAATCCACTTGTCTAGAAAGTTTCCAGATGGAGATGGGCTATCCTATCACAAAATAGTAATCAGGATTATACTGAGTACATGGAGGAAGCTTGAGTAAATGCAGGACGGAGCACTCTTCAGTTTAATGGACTGAGGCCAGCATGAAAGTTTGGTACAAGCCAGTGTAGATGGGCTTTATTCTTTAACAATTGTAACTTATCCATACTTTTGAGTTGACCTTACCATTGTTGGCATGGGTTTCCAACAGGTCTTAACAGAAGAATTTTATAATTGCCTGGCTTCAGTGAATGTTAACAGGAGAAAACAGGTGAGCAGGCAGGTGACTGGAACTCTGAGCCAGAGGTACCAGAAGTGTACCTTGTACAGAGAACCCGTCCTGTTAGCAGACTCAGCCGCCAAACTTTAAAATGATTATCACCACATGAAACAACACTGAAAACTATATACATAGCCCATAGAGATAAGAAGTATAACATCTATATTTAGGTGACCCAGATGGTCAAAGTTGTCCAACATTCTGAGGATACCATCTTAATTTTTATTTTGCAGCTCTTCATACATACAAAAACATCCAATATACAACTCAACATGGCTGACCTTTACACCCTCCCTCACTTTCATGCTTCTTTATAAATTAGTCAAGATAAAGGACAAGACACCCTGTCCGTTTGATATGGATTGGTAATATACTTATAGAAATGTATTGTTAGATTCCTAAGGGTAGAGATTTCAAAGACATAACTTTCACCAACAACACATGGGAATAGAGCCTTATCTCCGCAGAGCCAGTGCTAGCAAGGACCTGGTCCACTCACAGAGAAGGCCTGAATACACCTTTTTGTCCTTTCCAGTGTTTCTTCCATGCTGTCTACAGAATAGCAAGATTTATTTCATCCTTCTATTCTATCATTTGGAAACCAGTGTGTTGACCAGACGGTCTTCCCAACCTGGGAAAGTTCTGGGTCAGGCAGAACAGGCTAGCTCTGCTCATCAGGGAAAACATGCTATTTCTTTAATTATATTCCCCCTGAATCTATGGGGTATACTTTATGTTGACCTTTTCTTGTATTGATATGAAATTCAGATTTGGTTTTGCACTGGAAATATATTTGAAAGCCATTTGAACCAACCTCATGCAATCTTTCATAAGGTATATGTAGCTCATGAGAGTTTTTTATTAAAGTTGTCCACAGCAAATAGCAAAATGTTAACTTGCCTTGCTTTGTTAGCCATTCGTGTGTGTATGTGTGTGCATGTGTGTGTGTGTGTGTGCGTGCGCGCATGTGTGCATGTGTGAAGTTGATTAATAGAGAGCAGGGTACATAATCTTCCAGCCAAATATCATACAAATATTATTATATTTACAATTTTCATGACCTGTGCTTGCCTTCATCTATACAAGCCACCTCCACTCTATTTATCTCATCCATCTTCCACATCCACATATTGCCCAATTATCTGATTTCCAAGCTGGTTTACAAGGTCATGTTCCAGTTTCAACATTTACAACCAGACCCATATTTCCACAGCCCATTAACTACCAACAAATGATTAGGTGGAATGCATAAGTTTAAAGGGAGACTACTCGTGCTGCTATTGATCTCACAGAAAAGAAGGAGTCCCATTATGGCTAGGAGTCCCGCTCTACATGTATCTTAAGGGCAGGTTTCCAAATAATAAAAAGAGAATCAGAAAGGTTCTGAGTTGGAGACGGATGCAGGAGAAATATTGGGAAATACTCTTGGAAGCCACACTTACAAGGGAGTGAGGGAAGCAGGACTGGACAACAAGAAAAGTTAAATGGTGATGTGGTCGCAATAAATAACTCAGCTGAGGCTACAGGAAACTCCAGAACTAGGATGGCCTTGCAGAGTTGTCAGGAATCAAGTCAAGGTGGCAGGAACTTGGTTTCCCTGCATTGATCAGTCGTTGAGCTCTGGCTGCTCACAGGGAGGGGTGTAATTTGGGTGAGGCAGCTCACTTGAGCCAGGGAAATTCTATGTGTGACACCCAGTTATGAGCTCTCAGCAGCCCACACTCTGGTGGCTGAGAGAGTATAAGGGCCTCAGTCTGAAGGAGGCCTCTGTGCAGTGCACCAAAACTTCCACTACAGTCTCCAGTTCCTTGTACTTCTCAGATCCACTGGCTTTAGAGAGTATGCTTACTCCATTTAGGGGATGCTCCTCCAAGATTCTGGTTGGTGCCTTGCCTTAGGGAAACCTAAGAAGGGAAGATTAGTGAAAAAATGTATGGCCCCTACTACTACAACTAGTTTTGAGGCTACAAGTGATACACATTTTCTGGCTGCTCTACTGTACTTATTGTAAATTTTTCTCATCACCAGCTTGTATCTCTGGCTGGCCAAGATGACTTACTTTTTTGGGTCGCCAAGATTCTCATCCCAGGAGTGTCTCAGCCTCTGGTCACTATGCCCTTTTAAAGTCATATATGCTTCATTTGTTTGTATGCTAATAAAATCGAGCAGGGAAGAGCCAAGAAACATCCGTCAGGAACACCAGGAACCCGAATTTCTTCTCTTCCTACTCTGTATAACAGCTTCTCCTGGTAACCAGGGCCAATTTTCCCTATCCAGTCATGTGACTGTGTTTCTTGACACTGGTCTATGAATGTGGACCATGAAGTAGTTTGGTAGCAGCCGCCATTGCTTAAATTTTTCTTGAGACTCGACTGTGTCCATAACGGCAACAGTTTATCTCTGATAACCAAAATTTCTAGAGCCACAAAGCTAACATTTGAAGGGACAAAAAGTACACATTCCCCAAGTGTGAGTCTGGAAAAGATGGTAAAAGGGTCAATCCTACTTCCATTCCTTAGCTCCCTAAAATGTTGTATTCTATCTGGAAACTCGGAACTATATAATAGTTACTGATTTAAAGTGCATGCTGATAATGCTACCCCATCATCACAGATTATCATCTCTAAGTTGACAGGTCATTTGTGCATTCAAAAGGCCATACTGTAACTATACCAGGTCAGCAGCTTTGGTGTGTGCAATATGTGATAGGGTTAGTGCATCCCATGGTTGTGTTCTCACTGTGCTGTAAAATTGGTCCTTTAGACTAATGCAACATTTTCCAGTATACTATGTTAATAGATCAAACACTTTATACACTTTTATATAGTGGTGATGGCCAAGCCACTGTGAATAGAAAAAGCAAATCCATACCTGGCATACGTGTCAATCCAGGCAAAATAAATCTCTATGTCTTCCAAAGTGGTAATAGTTCAACTTGCCACCAGTTGATTAGTGTGCTGAAGCAATGGTGCCATATTGGGGTCTCAGTGTTGGCCTCTGCTGATGGCAGTTTGGACATACAGCATCAGCAATATGTAGCTGTAACAGTCTTGGTGCATAAGAACCCATGCTGGCTGTTGGGCCCATGCATAGCATCCCGTCCTGCCACTATGGCTACTCTGTTCATGATCCCGTAGTCCTAGCAACTTCAAAGGCTAATGCCAGAGTCTGGCTCATATCGACTGCATAGGCCAGTCTGTCTTCTTGGTGTTTGGTGCCCCTTCTGTAAGAATAATCTCTGGTGGGTGTAAACATGCAACACAAAGTCCTTCACAGGTTGTGCCCCCTCCTATACATCCATATACATGTTTCCCAGACCTCCTCATTGATTATGTCATTTTTCTCCTTTCAGGCACCTTAACAACCAGCCACACCATTCACTGCTTTTCAAGATTTGTAATAATATAACCATAGACCACTTCTATTTGTACACAAAGTACATGGAACAGAGGTACCATTAAAATCTCAGACAAATTGCAGAATTTCTTCCTCCTGAGTGGGAAACAGTACAACCTGTAATTGGTAGGTTTTTAAGGGCAGCCATCATCCCCGTCATTCCGCACAGAATGGGATACTGTTTTTGATGTATGATCTTGGTTGATGGGAAGAGGGCAGTTTCAGAAGGCCATTTGGCCTTCCCCACTATGGTCCCTTCCCCAAAGGACTATGGGGAGAGTTCTTCTAACACAAGATATGTCCCATATCAATAAACTCTCCCTAGATTCAAGGACTGGGAGCAAATGACCTCTGGGTTTCTCTATGGACCCAATAGACCCATGGTGTACCAAACCTTGGCAACTATTCCCTTTATTACCTGCCCCCCCAGTACATACCTCCCCTCTTTTGGGGCAGAGGGAAGACAATGCTTTGTATCCTCAAGTATCAGAATCAACTCAGAACTTGTATCCAACAGTCCTAAAAACATCTGACTTGAATATTCCTCTTTCTGCTGTGTATGGTTATTCAAGTAAATACCCATAAGTCTCTTTGGGGAAAAACTGAGGTAAAATCACTACATATAATTAATTGCCCTGTTATTGCAGGGTCTTTTTCATTGTGACCCAGCCTCTCCTTCAGTCGATGGTTCTGAGTATGAAAATTGGCTCAAATCTAGAAATTAAGAAATCTTGACTATATTAAGGGCAATTGTCCTCAGCCATTTGAACACACATACCTTTTTTTTTTTATTACATGAATTAAGTAATACCCTTGCTGGTTGCCCATCTATATTGCCTCTAAAAGAACAGTGTTCTTTTAATCAATTCCATAACTCTCTGCCCCAGGTGCCACTTTGACCTTGATGCTCATTTTTAAAATTGTACTCACCTTGCTGCTGACAGTTAAACACAGCCACCTGGCTCTTATTATACTAATATCCTTTTATCTGCATTGCTCTCAGAGAGCCCAGTTCTGTAACCACATTTCCTACCATCAGCTTTGGCTTACAGATGACAGCCACCACTGAGCTTTTCAAAAATATTAGAGTTTCTCCTTCCAGTGTTTTCTGGCCCCTCCCATAAAACAAGTGAGCTGGTAGGTTTTCTGTCCTTATATAGTATATTCAGTCTGGCATGTCCCTCTCTTCACCATTGTCTGCCATGGCAGTTCTGGAATTTCTGCTTGACTTGGTGTGTGACTGCTTTTTCAAGGCTTTCAAGAGCCAACCTAGTAGTGTGTTAGCACCATCTCTCAGAGACTCTGCTAGGTTGTTTAATCTGTATGATAGGGGAGTGGTCCCATATTGACAGACCCTCTTTTACTCATCTTTATATTCTCTACTCACCCCCTTCATCTAGGTCCCTCATGACCTGGGACACATGGATCTTGATTGTGCGTGTTAGCATAGATCTCTTTTTTTCCTTTTGCAGGTTCAAGTTTTCACCAGTTATTGGTTCAAGGTGAGTGAGCAAGGGTGAATAATTGTGTGGAAATTGCATGTTGTCTTTAAGGTCAGAAGCTTCTGTGTTTTCTTCAAGCAAGAGGAGAAGTATTAGCCTTTAACAGCCATCTGGCTTAACAGGTAGGAGTGTGTCAGTTCTTCAAGCCCAGAAGGCTCAGAGGAATCTTGGGATTCAAAGATTTTTGAATGAATCAACACAGATTTCACTATTCTAAGAATCAGGATTTTCTTCCTACCCAACCAGAGCACTGATCTTGGCATAGCAGATATGGCCCAGGGGAAAATTCAGTATCTGTAGAGTTACAGTACTCCTCTAATTAAGTTCTGGGCCTAATCCTTATCTTTGTTTTGACCTTGAGCTACAAAAGAAGACAGCCTGTTTCTAAGCTGCCAAGGAGCTTCTCTGGCTTTTAGGCTTCACCTTAAATGTGTGATCAATCATCCTCAGCCTTTCATTTTCTTTTGTCAATGCATCAATGGAAACCAAGGAGAGCCATATGATTCCATAATCTTTATAATTTCTTCTTTCTTACAAACCTCTAAGTGCCTAAATTACAACATTCTCCAGTGCATTTCTTTCCTCTGGTATCCCGTTTCAGTTCACAGTTAGGTGTTTTTTGTTTTTGTTTTTTTTTTACACTGCTACAGCATGTCAGTGTGTATCAGTGCTTCAAAGACTACCAGTGCTGTAGTCTTCATTGCCAGCTAGCCAACTGTTGATGAGTCCAGCTCCAAAATCTTACTTTAAGTTTGTTTCTAAGACCATTCAAGATTTTAAATCCCTGGGAAATAGACACGGATACAGAGATTTCATGCAGAGAGTTTGTTAGGAGAGCCCTTGAAAACAAACCTATAAAAAAGTGAGAGAAGCAGGTTTGGGCAGAGGGAGAAGTTGAGCTGAGATGCAGTTTCAAAAGAGGCCTCTACCAATACAATTCTTATCTCTGAAGCTGAGCATTTCAAAAACAATCCTCATTAGTTGCAAACTTCATTACCCATTTTCAATACTGGACAAACAATTGGCAAGAAGACCAGCAAGGAAATAGAAGATTTGAACAACACTATACAACAACTAGACCTAACAGACATATTTAGAACTTTTTCTCAAGTACACATATAACATTCTTCACGGTAAGTACACATATAACATTCTTCATGGTAGACCATAGGATAGGTTATAAAACAAACCTCAATAAATTTAAAAAGGAAGCAACATTGTATCCCAATAGATGCAGAAAACACTAGCAATAAAATTCAACACCCCTTCATGTTAAAAACTCTCAAAAATCTAGGTATTGACAGAACATACCTCAAAATAATAAGAGCCATCTATGACAAACCCAAAGCCAACATTATACTGAATGGGCAAAAGCTGGAAGCATTCCTCTTGAAAACTGGCAGAAGAAAAAGATGTCCTCTCTCACCAATCCTATTCAATATAGTACTGGAAGTCCTAGCTAAAGGAATCAGACAAGAGAATGAAATTAACGGCATCCAAATACGAAGAGAGAAAGTCAAACTATCCCTGTTCACAGACAACATGATTCTATATCTAGAAAATCCCATAGTCTTGGTCCAAAAGCTCCTTCAGCTGATAAACAACCTCAGCAAAATTTTAGGATACAAAATCAATGTGCAAAAATCACTGGCATTCCTATACACAAACAACAGCCAAGCCAAGAGCCAGATCAGAAAGGCAATCCCATTTACGATTGCCACAAAAAGAATAAAATACCTAGGAATACAGCTAACCAGGGAGGTGAAAGAGTTCTACTACTAAAATTACAACAAAACACTACCCAAAGAAATCAGAGATGGCACAAACAAATAGAAAAACATTCCAAGATCATAAATACAAAAAATCAATATTATCAAAATGGCCATACACTGCCCAAAACAATTTACAGATTCAATGTTATTCCTATCAAACTACCAATGATATTCTTCACAGAACTAGAAAAAAAACTATTTTAAAATTCATATTCAGAAAAAGCCCAAATAGCCAAGGCAATATCAAGCATAAAGAACAAAGCTGGAGGCATCACATTACCCAATTTCATACTATACTACAGGGTTGCAATGAGAAAACCACAATGAGATACCATCTAACAACAGTCAGAATGGCTATTACTAAGAAGTCAAAAAATAACAGATGCAGGTGAGGTAGAGGAGAAAAGGGAACACACTTATACACTGTTGGTGGGAGTGTAAATCAGTTCAACCATTGTAGAAAGCAGTATGGCATTTCTCAAAAAGCTAAAAGCAGAGCTACCATTCGACCCAGCAATTCCATTACTGGGTGTATACCCAGAGAAATATAAATTATTTTATCATAAAGATACATGCATGTGAATTGTTCATTGCAGCACTATTCACTATAGCAAAGGCATGGAATCAACCCAAATGTTCATCAGTGACAGATCAGATAAAGAAAATGTGGTGTATATATACCATGGAATACTATGCTGTCATAAAAAAGAAGGAGATTGGCTGGGCGCGGTGGCTCACACCTGTAATCCCAGCACTTTGGGAGGCTGAGGTGGGTGGATCACGAGGTCAGGAGATCGAGACCAACCTGGCCAACACGGTGAAACCCCATCTCTACTAAAAATACAAAAAAAATTAGCCAGGTGTGGTGGTGGGTGCCTGTAGTCCCAGCTACTTGGGAGGCTGAGACAGGAGAATGGCATGAACCTGGGAGGTGGAGCTTGCAGTGAGCTGAGATCGCACCACTGCACTCCAGCCTGGGCAACAGAATGAGACTCCATCTCAAAAAAAAAAAAAAAAGAATGAGATCATGTCTTTTGCAGGAACATGGATGGAGCTGGATAGCAAACTAACACAGGAACATAAAACCAAATATCGCGTGTTCTCGCTTACAAGTGGGAGCTAAATGATGAGAACTTATGAACACAAAGAAGGAAACAACAGACACTTGGGTCTACTTGAGGGTGGAGAGTGGGAGGAAGGGGAAGAGTACAAAAAGATAGCTATTGGGTACTAGGCTTAATACCTGGGTGATGAAATAATTTGTACAACAAACCTTGGTGTTTACCTATATAACAAACCATAGGTAAACCTGAGTTTACCTATGTAACAAACTTTCACATGTACCCCCAAACCTAAAATAAAAGTTTAAAAATAAATAAATTTAAAAAGACAGACCTAATACAAAGTATAGTCTCTAATCACAATGGAATAAAATTAGAAATCAATAACAAATTTTGGAAATAAATATTTGGAAATTAACAAATATGTCAAAGAAAAAAAGCAATAATTAGAAAAAAATTTTAAAAATGAGTTAAAATGAAGACACAATATATTAAAAAACTTATTAAAACTTATGGGATATAGCTAAATCAGGGTTTCAGGGAAAATTTATACCTGTAGATACCTATGTTTAAAAAAACACAAATTAGATCTCAAATAATAACATAATCTTCCATTTAAAACACTGGAAAAACAAGAGCAAACTAAACTTAAGACAGATAGAAAGAAGAAAATCATAAATATTATAGTGAAAATTAATGAAATACAGAATACAAATACAATAGAAAAAAACCCGATTCTTTAAAAAAATACAACAAAATTGACAATTATTTAGTTAAATTGATCAAGGAAAAATGAGAACACTCAAATTACTAGAATCAGAAATAATAAAGGACAATTTTACTGATCATATGGAAATAAAAGGGATTGTAAAGGAATACTATGAACAGTTGTATAACATTAAGTTGGGAAAATTAGATAAAGTAGAAAAATTTCTAGAAAGATAGAAAGTACCAAAACTGACTCAAGAAGAAACAGACAATGTGAATAGATCTATAACATGTAGAGAAATTAAATTAGTAATCAAAAAACTACCCACAAAGAGAAGACCAGGGACAGATGACTTTATTGATGAATTCTATTAAATATTTAAAGAAGAATTAATAACGAATCTTCACAAACTTTTCCAAAAATAATAAAATGGGAGGGAACACTCTCCATCTTATTCTATGAAGCCAGTATTACCCTGATACCAAAACTAGACAAAAACATTACAAGAAAACTACAGATCAGTATATCCTATGAATAAGGATACAAAAGCCCTGCATAAAACGCCAACAAGTCAAATACAGCAACAGAAAAAAAGATTTACACACCATGACAAAGTAGAATTTATACCAGAAATACAAGGTTAGTTTAACATCTGAAAATCAACTAATATATCATATCAATAGAATGAAAAACAAAAACCATGTGAGCATCTCAATACATGCAGAAAAGCATTTGACAAAACCCAGCACCTTTTCATGATGAAAACACTTCACCAACTAAGAGCAGAATGGAGCTTCCTCAATCTGATAAAGGAAATCAATGAAAAAAACCCAGAGCTAACACCACAGTTAATGGTGAATAACTGGATGTTTTACCCTAAGATCAGGAACAAATAAGTATGTTCACTCTTGTCAATTTTATTCAGTGTTGTTCTAGAGGTTTTAGCCAAGGCAATTTATAAGAAAAGAAAAGGAAAAGGAAAGGAGTATCCAAATTGAAAAGAATGAAGTAAAACTATCTCTATCTGCAGATGACATGATGCTGTCATTAAAAATTCTAAGAAATTTACTTTAAAAAAAATAATTAGAAGTAATGAGTTCAGCAAATTTGTAGGTTACAAGATCAATATACAAAAATCAATTGTATTTCTATACAATTGCAATTAACAATCTAAAAATAAAATTTAAAAAATCAAAAACAATAAAATACTTAGAAAAATATTTAACAAAAAATTCAAAATTTATATTTTAAGGACTTCAAAGTATTGTTAAATTTTAAATGATTTAAATAAATTAAAAATAACCCATGTTCATGAATGAGAAGATTTAATATTATGGAGATGGCAATGTTCCTCAAGTTCATCTATAGGTTCAATGCAATCTCTACGAGAATCACAGCTGGCTTTTTCTGTAGAAATTGGCAAGCTGACTTTAAAATTATATGGAATTGCAAGGTACCCAAAAAAGCTTTTTTAAAAAAGTCTTGAAACAGAAGGATAAAGTTGGAGGACTAAAACTTCTCAGTGTCAAAACTTACTACAAATCAACAGTAATCAAGACAGTGTGGCACTGTCATAAGGACAAACATACAGAGAAATGGAATAGAATCAAGAATCCAGAATTAAATCCATCTGCCTATGGTGCACTGCTTTTTGTCAGGAGTTCCAAGCCTTTTAAAAGGAAAAGAATTATCTTTTCAACAAAGGATACTGGAATAACAAGATAGCCACATGCCAAAGAATGAAATCGAATCTCTACCTTACACTATATGTAGAAATTAACTCAATGTAGGTCAAACACCTAAATATATGAGTGAAAACAATAAAACTCTTAGAATAAAATATAGAGGTAAATTTTTGTGATCTTGTAGTTGGTAATAAATTCTTAGTTATGACACCAAAAGCATGAGCAGAAAAAGAAAAAATAGTCCAAAACAATAGACTTCATCAAAATTAAAGCTTTTCTTCTTCAAAAGATATGATCAAGAAAGTAAAAAGACAATCCAAAGAATGAGAGAAAAAAATTGAAATCATATATCTGATAGGAAACTTATATCTAAAATATATAAAGAGCTCATATAATTCTATAATAAAAATAATAAAAGCCTAATTTTAAAAATGGGCAAAAGATCTGAATAAACATTTCTCCAAAGAAGTCATAAATGTATAAAAGTATGCTTGATGTTTTTAGTCATCAGAGAAATCAAAACCAAAACCACAACACGATGCCATTTCACACCCACCCAGATATCTATACTCAAAAAGTTAGATAAGAGCAAGTGTGGACAAGGATGTGGAAAAATCAGAATCCTTACAGACTGCTGGTGAGAATGGAAAATAGTGCAGCTACTGTGTAAAACAGGCTGGCAGCTCCTCAGAAGGTTAAGCATAGAGTTACCATGTGACCCAAAATTTCACTCTTAGATATCTACCAGGAAAGATGAAAACATACATCCACACAAAAACTCATACATGAATATTTATACCAGCATTATTCATAATAGCCAAAAGGTAGAAATAACCCAAATGTCTATCAACTGATGAATAACCAAACAAAACATTATACATCCATCCATACAATGAAATAATATTTGGCCACAAAAAGGAAGTACTGCAGTCGGGCGCAGTGGCTCATGCTTGTAATCCCAGCACTTTGGGAGGATGAGGTGGGTGGATCACAAAGTCAGGAGTTCAAGACCTGACCAGCATGGTGAAACCCTGTCTCTATTAAAAATACAAAACATTAGCTTGGCATGGTGGAGCAGGCCTGTAATGCCGGCTACTTGGGAGACTGAGGCAGGAGAATTGCTTGAACCCAGGAGGCGGAGGTTGCAGTGAGCCGAGATCGTGCCACTGCACTTCAGCCTGGGCAACAGAGTAAGACTCTGTCTCAGAAAACAAAAACAAACAAAAAAAAGGAAGTGCTGTCACATGCTTTGACACCAATGAACCTTGAAAACATTATGCTAAGGGAAAGAAGCAAATTACATAAGAGAAAGGCTACATATTATAAAATTCCATTTACTTGGAATATCCTCAACAGGCAAATCCATAAAGACAGAAGGCACTTCAGTGTTTGTCTGGAGATAGGAGGGATGGGGAGTAGTAGCTAAAAAATATGGGACTTCTTTATGAGGTGATAAAGATGTTCTAAATTTGGCTGTGATGATGGTGACATATATCTGTGAATATACTAAAAACCTTTGAATTGTGCACTTTAAATGGGTGATTATATGATATGTGAACTATTTGTTAATAAAGATGTTATTTTAAAATTTTCTTTACAAAAGTAGGATGTGCACCCCAATGGCACTGTAAACAATTTTCTCCCATAGCTATTCCATTTTCATACTACTTTCTTTCTAACTCCTATTTCTACTCCTCACTTCCATTTATGTTGTGCTTAGGTTTCACTTCCCCAGACCTACATTTCTGGTTCAATACCCTGCTTTTGAAACCTTCCTGTGAACCCTTTTAATGAGCTACCAGAGTTTTTCAACCTAAACTGTATGACGTTTACTGGCATTTAAGGTTTTACTTTCTTTACTTCTTCAGGTTAGGTACAGACTCTGTCAATCCTCAATACTAAGAAACTTCATCCAGAGAACAACTAGGGGAAGAACCCAGAGAATAATATGAGCTAAACATGTAGTCATTCCTGCTTATTCACATTAAACTACCATCCTTAAAATACACATTTGCATCTCACATATTTTAGCCACCCGAAATTTCCAGGAAATTTCTCAGTTTCTTATACTAACAGGTGTGGATCTAATATCTTCAGATGTGTCTCAACTCAACAGTCTCTGAATATACAGAATATCTTCAGATGTCTCAACTCAATATCCTCAGATGTGTCTCAACTCAACAGTCTCTGAATATACAGAAAAGGCTCCTACTTTAGAATGGTAGTGAGGGAAACTGAAAGTGGCATTTCAGTTGAATGAGAAGAAGCCCATCATGCAAAGACCGGGGAAAAGACCATCCCAGAGAGAGGAAAATCATGAATGACTGCCTGAATGCATGAACGAGAGATCCAAGGGGCATAGGAATCCAGAGAAAAGGGCAATCCCTTAAGACTAGGAAATGGAAACTTTGAAAGGCTTTTGCAAGTAGGTAAAACTGGAGCAGCACATTGGAAGAAAGGACCAGACTCAAACTCATGAAAGGAAAGGAAGGCATTCCAGGCAAGGAAGTGGAAACGAATGAATCTGGACTATATTACCTGAAACAGGTCAGGCAAAGCCAAGGTTGCTAGAGGATTGTTTCCTAAATGTGACCAGCTCTGAGCTTGGTTTTAGCTCTTTGGAATTCCAACAGGACATCCTAAAATGGTAAAGAGTCCCGTGTGTGCCCAGATTGGGTCACCGTTTCTGTGTGGCCTGCACTCATGCCTTATTACCTGCAAGAAATACTTAGTATTTTAGTTTTACAGAGACGAAGAATACTACTTTCCACTGGGCCCACTGGATTCTAAAGAAACCTGTTCTCCCCACATTGGCATTAGTATAGTGAAGTGCAGGATCTCTGAAAGAAGAAAGGGGTAAAATAAACTTAAGGTACCTTTGAAGTCTTCTTGAGGATAAAAGAAAGAACCAAGCTCATTATTTCCAGGGTAAAGTTAATAAAGTCCTAATCATCAGTAAGAAAACTTTCCTCCTTTCAGAATTGTGTCCTCTGCTGCCTTTTTAGTCTCAGAAAAACTTTATTTTTCTAGAAACAGAGGGCAGAACAGAAACTTCCACCGTCTCCAGTCTTTCACCTGAGAGTCTGCACTGAAAAAGTTACTTGCTTTAGTCAAAGAACTATCTTTCTTTTGCTGTTAGCCATGGTTATTTAGGACTATATGTAAACTCAATATTGTTTTAAACACACAATATTTGGAAAAGAAGATATAAGGAAGAATTAATCAGGCAGAGAGGCAGAAAGTGATTTTTACTTAAAATTCACAATATCCATGACACTTTCCCTGGGGGAGTTTATTTCAAATGCTACTTAGTAATTTTTCAAGACAGAAAATGACAGTTTGTCTGAGGGAGAAAAGGAGAACAAACTCCATTAATATCAACCCTCAGCCCCCACATATACCCCTACCTCAGGGCCCCCAGGCCCCCACACTTCTGGCTGCCTTTCCCTTACAAGTGTATTTTTGCCTGGAAGCTAAGAGGTGACAAGAGCATTTGTGGCTGAAAGACACTCTTATAGATCACAGTAAGCATTCTTTGCATTCTTTACATTTTTAAATACAGCAGCCTCAAGGGGAAGACCAAAGAAAGAGCTGCCCACTTATTATATGAGGTAACAGTGGACAATGATAAAAAGAAAGAGGATTTCCGTGTCGTTTTTCTAAACCTCCCTTCTCTGTGGGGAGGTCAATTCCGATTTGATAACCTGTGCATAGACCACGTGCAGTGGGTGGGAGTCATCTCAGAGACAGAAGAAAGGTGGATCAAAAGCATCTGCTATTTAAAATGCTCCCAAACCAATACACAAGTTTTGGAGAAATGGCTGCATATTTTTAAGACTCTACCAGTTAATAGAGCCTTTAAAGAACTCAGGGAGACTGTAAGACCCTCTGAAGTCAGACCCTATCAAGTCACGGTCAAGACATCTTCAGGCATCTTTAAAACATTGCTCAATTACCCACAGAGAAAAACCTAAAGAGATCACTAAGAGCAAAATAAAAGATCAAGAGAGTGGGCCTGAAGTCCACTCTGTCTAGCCTTTAAGAAGTGAAAAATGATAGAAATATTTTGGCCCCAGAAAGCCCCAAACCTAAGCCTTTCAAATAAAATCTTAGTAGATTTTGTGATGACAGAGAACTGTTGTTGCAGGTGAGACAAGAGTGCCCTGAATCCCATGGGCGGGGCGGGGCGGGAGGGGGGGCACGGTAGGGAAGGGGAGGGGGAGGTACACAAATGCATGGCCTTGAGGATGGACTGAGAGGGCTCCGTCCACACTGGGGAATGTGCACTCAGCACATCCCTCACTTGCTTTTATTCGAAGCATAGAGGTAAGAGACACTGTCATGGCGGGCTTGTTCGTAAGCTGCCAGATATCATAGCCTGGCACAGCCAACTAATTCCCCCCAAATTGGTTCATCCCCCATCACACCCAAATCCCAGTCACACTGAGCCATCACCCCAGGTGAGTGGGCTACCACCTGGGAGCCAAAGGCACATTGTATGACACCTTTTTAGACTCTATGCGCACTGCTGGCCCAGGCCTTGGAGGACGGACTAAGGAGCAGACAGAAAAGCAGATCTATTTCTCAGGTCAGGAGAGGGGAGTTCCTAGACGCTGAAGGATGAGATAAAGGAAGGAAAAGAGAATGCATTAGTTTACTTAAGCCAAGATTGACAGACCACTGGTAAGATATGGCGGTCAAGAGCTCAGACTGAAAACAGACTCCTCTGGATTTGAATCTGTGCTGTGCAGTCTCTAAGATCCGTGACCTGAAACCCATATGCAGCTTTCTGCACCACAGCCCCTCATCTGCAAAATAGGGTCTGACTTCAGAGGGTCTCATAGTCTCCCTGAGTTCTTTAAAGGCTCTATTAACTGGTAGAGTCTTAAAAATATGCAGCCATTTCTCCACCTCTACCTCAAAGTTCTTTTTTCTTAATTTTTTTATTTTCATAGATTTAGGAGGTACAAGTTCAGATTTTTTTTGAGGTGGAGTCTAACCCTGTTACCTAGGCTGGAGTGCAGTGGTGTGATCTCCGCCCACCGCAGCCTCTGCCTCCTGGGTTCAAACGATTCTCCTGCCCCACCTTCCTGAGTGTCTGGGACTAGAGGTGCGCATCACGTGAAGCTAATTTTTGTATTTTTAGTAGAGACAGGGTTTCCCCATGTTGTCCAGACTGGTCTCGAACTCTTGACCTCAGGTGACCAACCCGTCTCAGCCCCACAACGTGCTGGAATTACAGGTGTGAGCCACCACGCTCAACCAAGTGCAGACTTCTTAGATGCATACATTCCACAGTGGTGAAGTCTGGTAGTTCAGTGAACCCATCACCCAAATAATCAACAGGTAAATTTTTCGAGCCCTAGCCCCTCTCACGTCATGTGTCTATTATTCTGCTCTGTATACCCATGTGCACCCATTGTTTAGCTCCCACTTGTGAGAAGCAGTATTTGACTTTCTGTTTCTGAATTATTTCACTTACGATACTGGCCTCCAGTTTCATCCATGTTGCTGCAAAAGACATGACTTCATTCTTTTCATGGCTGAGTAGTATTCCATGGTACATATATATCACATTTTCTTTTTTTATTATTATTATACCTTAAGTTCTAGGGTACATGTGCACAACGTGCAGGTTTCTTACATATGTATACATGTGACATGTTGGTGTGCTGCACCCATTAACTCGTCATTTACATTAGGTATATCTCCTAATGCTATCCTTCCCCCCTTCCCCTACCCCACAACAGGCCCCTGTGTGTGATGTTCCCCTTCTTGTGTCCAAGTGTTCTCATTGTTTAATTCCCACCTATGAGTGAGAACATGCAGTGTTTGGTTCTCTGTTCTTGTGATAGTTTGCTGAGCATGATGGTTCCCAGCTGCATCCATGTCCCTACAAAGGACATGAACTCATCCTTTTTTATGGCTGCATAGTATTCCGTGGTGTATATGTGCCACATTTTCTTAATCCAGTCTATCATTGATGCACATCTGGGTTGGTTCCAAGTCTTTGCTATTGTGAATAGTGCCGCAATAAACATACGTGTGCATGTGTCTTTATAGCAGCATGATTTATAATCTTTTGGGTATATGCCCAGTAATGGGATGGCTGGGTCAAATGGTATTTCTAGTTCTAGATCCTTGAGGAATCGCCACACTGTCTTCCACAATGGCTGAACTAGTTTACAGTCCCACCAACAGTGGAAAAATGTTCCTATTTCTTCACATCCTCTCCAGCACCTGTGGTTTCCTGACTTTTTAATGATTGCCATTCTAACTGGTATGAGATTGTATCTCTCTGTGGTTTTGATTTGCATTTATCTGATGGCTAGTGATGATGAGCATTTTTTCATGTGACTGTTGGCTGCATAAATGTCTTCTGTTGAGAAGTGTCTGTTCATATCCTTTGCCCACTTTTTGATGGGGTTGTTTTTTCCTTGTAAATTTGAGTTATTTGTAGGTTCTGGATACTAGCACTTTGTCAGATGAGTAGATTGCAAAAATTTTCTCCCATTCTGTAGGTTGCCTTTTCACTCTGGTGGTAGTTTCTTTTGCTGTGCAGAAGCTCTTTAGTTTAATTAGATCCTGTTTGTCAATTTTGGCTTCTGTTGCCATTGCTTTTGGTGTTTTAGACATGAAGTCCTTGCCCATGCCTATGTCCTGAATGGCATTATAGCCTAGGTTTTCTTCTAGGGTTTTTATGGTTTTAGGTCTAACATTTAAGTCTCTAATCCATCTTGAATTAATTTTTGTATAAGGTGTAAGGAAGGGATCCAGTTTCAGCTTTCTACTTATGGCTAGCCAGTTTTCCCAGCACCATTTATTAAATGGGGAATCCTTTCCCCATTTCTTGTTTTTGTCAGGTTTGTCAAAGATCAGATGGTTGTAGATGTGTGGTATTATTTCTGAGGGTTCTGTTCTGTTCTGTTCCATTGGTCTATATCTCTGTTTTGGTACTAGTACCATGCTGTTTTGGTTACTGTAGCCTTGTAGTATAGTTTGAAGTCAGGTGGCATGATCCTTCCAGCTTTGTTCTTTTGACTTAGGATTGCCTTGGCAACGTGGGCTCTTTTTTGGTTTTGTATGAACTTTAAAGTAGTTTTTTCCAATTCTGCAAAGAAAGTCATTGGTAGCTTCATGGGGATGGCATTGGGTCTATAAATTACCTTGGGCAGTATGGCCATTTTCATGATATTGATTCTTCCTGTCCATGAGCATGGAATATTCTTCCATTTGTTTGTGTCCTCTTTTATTTCATTGAGCAGTGGTCTGTAGTTCTCCTTGAAGAGGTCCTTCACATCCCTTGTAAGTTGGATTCCTAGGTATTTTATTCTCTTTGAATCAATTGTGAATGGGAGTTCACTCATGATTTGGCTCTCTGTTTGTCTGTTATTGGTGTATAAGAATGCTAGTGACTTTTGCACCTTGATTTTGTATCCTGAGACTTTGCTGAAGTTGCTTATCAACTTAAGGAGATTTTGGGCTGAGATGATGGGGATTTCTAAATATGCAATCATGTCATCTGCAAACAGGGACAATTTGACTTCCTCTTTTCCTAACTGAATATGCTTTATTTCTTTCTCCTGCCTGATTGCCCTGGCCAGAACTTCCAACACTATGTTGAATAGGAGTGGTGAGAGGGCATCCCTGTCTTGTGCCAGTTTTCAAGAGGAATGCTTCCAGTTTTTGCCCATTCAGTATGGTATTGGCTGTGGGTTTGTCGTAAATAGCTCTTATTATTTTGAGATATGTTTCATCAATACCGAATTTATTGAGAGTTTTTATCATGAAGGGCTATTGAATTTTGTCAAAGGCCTTTTCCACATCTATTAAGATAATCATGTGGTTTCTGTCTTTGATTCTGTTTATATGCTGGATTACGTTTATTGATTTGCATATGTTGAACCAGTCTTGCATCCCAGGGATGAAGCCCATTTGATCATGGTGGATAAGCTTTTTGATGTGCTGCTGAATTCGGTTTGCCAGTATTTTATTGAGGATTTTTGCATCAATCTTCATCAGGGATATTGGTCTAAAATTCTCTTTTTTGTTGTTGTGTCTCTGCTAGGCTTTGGTATCAGGATGATGTTGGCCTCATAAAATGAGTTAGAGAGGATTCCCTCTTTTTCTATTGATTGGAATAATTTCAGAAGGAATGGTAACAGCTCCCTCTTGTACCTGTGGTAGAATTCGGCTCTGAATTCGTCTGGTCCTGGATTTTCTTTGGCTGGTAGGCTATTAATTATTGCCTAAATTTCAGAGCCTATTATTGGTCTATTCAGGGATTCAACTTCCTTCTGGTTTAGTCTTGGGAGAGTGTATGTGTCCAGGAATTTATCCGTTTCTTCTAGGTTTTCTAGTTTATTTGTGTAGAGGTGTTTATAGTATTATCTGATGGTAGTTTGTATTTCTGATACCACATTTTCTTTATCCAGTCCTTCACTGATGGACACTTAGGTTCATTTCATACCTTTGCTATTGTTATGGGATCTGTGGGGTGTTGCTTTCCTGGCTGGCTGGCTGGAAATCTCTGTGGCCAGTGGTGCCTTTGCCCGACATTTGCCCAGGCCTGCTTAGCTTGTTCCACCCACTTGACCTGGCAGGCTGTACTCAACTCACACTGCTGGCCTGGGTCCCACGCCTGCCAAAGGCAAGCCAGTCATGGAGCAGTGAGGGGTGTGTGAATGAGAGAACAGGGGTTTGGTCACTATGCACAGTCTGCTGGCAGGTACGGTGGGACAGGCAGCTCCAGGTGCCAGCAGAGGTGCCGGCTCTCTGTGAGGCTGCAGTTGGACCAGGCACACTGCAAACAGCTTCCCCAGCTGGCATGGGGGAATGCAGTGGCACCTGGAAGCTCAGAGATGCCAGGAAATGCAGGGCCCCAAAGAGGGAGTCACAGCCCCAATTCAGGAAGTTCCCAGGTCTGGACTCCCTGAAGCGCCACAGCTCTTCTCTCCATCTCTTCTCCTGCAATGTGGTGAGCAAGGGGCATGTTTGAGCCCTGTCTGTGTTACAGCTCTTCTAGTCTTGCCATTCGGCAGGCCCCAAGTTCTTGTCCTGTGACCAGGAAGAATGAGGCACACACAGACAAGTAGAGGGTGAGCAAGATGAAGAGGAGCTTTATTGAGCAGTAGAACAGCTCAGAAATCCACCGTGGGTAGCTTCTTTCTGCAGCCAGAGTATCCTGACAAATGTTCAGCCCTCAGCAGAGATGGGGAAATCCTGCGGTGGGTGGCTCCTCTCTGCTGACAAGTCATCCCATCATCTCTGCAGCTCTTAGCAGAGAGGAGGCCCTGGAGAGGGTTGCTCCTCTCTGCAGGCAGGTCATCCCTGGAGTGGGAAGCTCCTCTCTGCTTCTGGTTGTCCCAACATTCTCCAGCTGTCAGCAGAAAGGATAGCTCCTCTCTGCAGTTGGTCGACCTGTCGTCCGCCTTGCTCTGGCTGAGCCTGAGGCTCTTATGGGCCTCAGTGGGGGGAAGTGCATCCTGATTGGTCCATGGGCAGCCATGGGCAGTCCCAGTAAAAAACACTATGAGTTCTTCCTCCATTCCACAGGACTGGCAGCCTGGTCCCCAGGCTTCAGGCCTTCCCTGAGCCTGAAGAAGAGACTTTGCTGGGGACCTTCCCTCTTCCACCCAGGAGCCTGTCTGCCTCCTGCAGTCGTCCATGGTTCCCAGGCTGCTTGAACCAAGGGGAACCTGTAGGCCAGCACCGAGCTGCCCTCAGCACTTGCTCAGCTTCCCCTCCTGTGCTCCTTGACACCCAAAGCCCAGAGGGCACTGAGGTAGCAGGGGACTGGCATGTCAGCACTGCCCCAAGTGTGTGCACGTGCAGCCAGGCTGTGAAAGAGCCCAAGTTCAGCCCCACCCTACTCTGAGATTGGAGCACGCACCATGAGCAGGGAAAGGCCAGGCAGCAGGAGCAGACACCCCCAGCCTGTGGAGATGGGGGTAGGGCAGGTGGGCCTTCTGGGCCCCTGAGTTTACAGACTACAGAGACCCAGGAGGGTGAGGCTCTGGAGTAGGAGGCCTGACCTACCTCCCCACTGTAGCCAGGGTCTTGGCAGCAGGCACTCTAGATAGGCCACTGCTGCCATCACTCTTGTGAACAATGGTGCAATAAACAAGCAAGTACAGCTAGGTGTCTTTTTGATGTAATGCCTTCTTTCCATTTGGGTATATACCCAGTAGTGGGATTGCTAGCTTGAATGGTAATTGTATTTTTAGTTTTTTGAAAGTTGTTTTGATAACTAAATGAGACATTGTATCTGAAGAGCACAGCACAGAGCACAGCACTTAGAAGATGTTCAGTCATTGTTATTGGTACAATAATCTCATTACGTGGAGAGGATTATTTCTTAAAAATTTCCCAGTCCTTCCTGCTCTAAATCCTCCCTCCTGGTGGCCATTCTGGTTTTGCATAGTTTTAATGTGTAAGCTTAGAGACTCCCCCAGGAGGCGGAAGGCCAGAGACTCTTCTTACTTGGCAGAGGTCTCCTTTCTGTGCCCTCCTCCTCCAAACATCCTCTCAAGGCTTTTGACTGGAAATTCCCAGTTCAAAATTGAAGAGTAAAAGAAGATATTGCACCCATTTCAGACTCATGAAGATGAATTGTTAATCCCCTTTCGGAGGAAATAAGGCAAAGTATGCTTAGTGATTCCTTAGAGAACAAAGACCGTGCTAGTGAGAAGTAGATTTTCTACTGGAGGACTGGTAAAATAAAACGGGGGAGTGGGCCGGGCATGGTGGCTCACACCTATAATCCCAGCACATTGGTAGGCCAAGGCAGGCGGATCACGAGGTTAAGAGATAGAGACCATCCTGGCCAATAAGGTGAAACCCTGTCTCTACTAAAAATACAAAAATTAGCCAGGCATCGTGGTACGTGCCTGTAGTCCCAGTTGCTCGGGAGGCTGAGGCAGGAGAATCGCTTGAACCCAGGAAGCAGAGGTTGCAGTGAACCGGGATCGCATCTATGCATTCCAGCCTGGGTGACAGAGTGAGACTCCACCTCAAAAAAAAAAAAAAAAAAAAAAAAAAAAAAAAAAAAAAAAAAAAAGAAAAAAAGGGGAAAAAAAAAAAAAAAATATAAAAAAAAAAAAAAAAAAAAAAAAAAAAAAAAAAAAAAAAAAAAAAAAAAAAAGAAAGAAAAAGAAAAAAGAAAATGAGGAAATGGGCAATGAGATAAGCAATACGGGGCTCCCAGACTGTAGAGAAAACATTTCAGTTACGGATCTGCATCAGTGCCCATCCAATGAGTGACACCTTCCAGAACTTTGACACTCGATGTGACCCCCACCCCACAGACTACCTACCTGCTTGCCTAGCCCCCTGGACTCTATATGTGGGGGCTCTTCAAATGCTAACCTTGCAGAAAACACTGAGAACTCTGGGCATTAAACTGCCGAGGGCTACAGTCAGGTCTTAATTCCCAACACTGGGTTCAACGAAGTTCCAAAACTAAAGTCTCAAAAAATCCCACTGACCTGGGATTAAACCCTAAAGTGAGAACATCTGAGTATTGTTTTTCTCACAGAGAGAAATTTTAGAAGTACAATAGGAAAGAAAATGAAAACATGGATGGCCAAAAAACCTGAAGAAGTGCCTACAACATCTATGAACTTCACATATTTAATTTTCGTAAAACACTAAAGGCAATATTGCTTTCTACGTTTTACAGACAACAAACTGAGGTTCAGTGATTCAAAGTCAGGCTTCAAATCCAGGCCCCTAAAGCCTATTCTATCCAGCACTTTTCACCACACCCACTTGCCTCTCAATTATATTTCTGCAAACTGGGCATTCTTATTGTTTCTAGCATTTTTATGACCTTGTTCCCACTTATAAAATAGGGAGATTAGAATAAATCACCTCAAAGTCACTTCTCAGCTCTGTAATTTATTAAAAGAAAGGACCTTCCTACAAGGCAGAGGCCTGAGGATAACAGGATTCTTTTAAAGTTTGGAAACACCCTGTCCCCTCACTTGGGGAAGAAGACAAAGAAGGAATCCATGGGGGAGCTGGTCATGGGCTGAGAAACCAGGCAAGTGTGAATTCTAATCCTGGTGCTGACATTGACTTCCTCTTAATCCTCAGAGTCACTTTGTTTCTGAGTTTCCATCTATGCAACAAGGTTAATAGGACTCATCAATCTCCCAGGAGGGTGTTCATGTCTGCTCAGCATTTGTAAGGAGCTAAAGTCTCACTTCTGAGAGCTTGTGCTGTGTTACACAAGGGTACCCCTAGGAAACAAAAATCATGAATGCTCTAATTCAGGTTACTGAAAACTGCATTAAAAAATAATAGTAGTATGTGTTTCCAAAAACTTGCTCAATTATCTCCAATATAAATTCATTTTGAAAATCAATAGTTCAGTATTTGTTCAGATAGTAAGAAGAAAAAATATGTAGCTAAAGTCCAACCTATCAGAAGGCACATAGTAATAGAGGTTCTAGAATAAAATCAGACATTTTGGAATTCCACAACCTCAGAAATGCAATGTAGTCTCCTTTTTTTTCTGTTTTATTTTAATTATTTTTTAATTATACTTTAAGTTCTAGGGTACATGTGCCACGTGCAGGTTTGTTACATATGTATACATGTGCCATGTTGGTGTGCTTGCACCTATTAACTCGTCATTTACATTAGGTATATCTCCTAATGCTATCCCTCCCCCCTCTTTTTTTGTTTAAATGTAATCTTTACCAACAGAATGATTGAATTTGAACACAGGCTGTTCTCATTCGAATGATCAGGATTTTTTACCCACATAAATGATCAAAATTTTTTACCCTGAAGACACATTCTGCAATAGAATCATCCAGAACTTGCAGAGTTGCTTAAATTTTGAACGGATGGAAATAGCCAAACACACCAGGAGATCCCCAGTTCTTACACTTTGTGAGGTTATTCAATCTGCCAGGTAAGCTTCATGTTTACAGGCCTTTTTGTACATGATTTGTATATATGTATTTGGAAATACACACATGTATCACGTATATACATGTTTAAATATTGTGTATATATGTGTGTATATACATTTATATACATATGTGTGTGTGTGTATATATATATACACACACACACACACATAAAAAATGTGCTCCCAGATCATACAGCTTTAAGCATAAAATCTTTTTTTCTGGCCTACTGTGATGAGGGCGCCTTGGAGAGGAAGGGAGGGGAGTGTGTCAGCAAGCTGTGTCTCTGCATCTGTATTTCCTCCATCCTCTGCATAATGGGAAGATAAATTTTCTGACACTGCTCTCATACCTTATTATCATCAGAGACTAATCACTTCTATGCTTCCCTTGAAAAGCAGTGAGACTTGCTTTTATTTTGTGTAGGTCTTCCATACGATTTTTTCTTTCACGCCTAACAATTTCCGATGGCCTTTCTCAGACTGTGATAGAGCAGGGACTTCTTTTTCCCACTCAACTCCATTATGACATCACACTAGCTATGCAAACCACAGAGTAAAGCAAACAAAAGAATTTTTCATTTTCTTTTTCATTCAATAAGGCTGCATTTTCTGTCATACTGCAACCTTTTGACCCATGTCCTAATGGTGTTGGTCACCCAAGGGCAGAAGTTCGGCCATAGGTGAAGTCTGTGTGTGTTTCTGTTGAGGAGAATGTGTTTGCGTTCACTTCCTGTTGGCTGTGCTTACACAGCGCAGTTGCTGTCCCATAGCCCTGAGATCCTGCCTGCTGAGTGAGCTACATCTCCTGAAAGGTTAAAGACAGGTTGTTTACCCTTTCTCCTTCCCCCCAGTCACCAAACCGTTTTGTCACTGCTGCAGCTGAGCTCACATTAGTTCAGTTTCACCTGGAGAAGGTTGAGGGAGTATGTGCTGTAATACCGTCTACCCCATTTGATTGCAATCATTTCCCAGACTGCGTTTCCCAACACCTGTTAGTCTATGACTCCTACATGTTGCATTAAAAATGTACCTGTGTTTGCTGTTTTAAAATGTTCAGAGCTAATGGAAAACCATATATTAAATAATTGAAGCACCATGGAGAAGTAGATTATATGGGGAAAGTTCTGATTTAAATAAGAAAATCACACACTTTTCCCCAAAGGATCATGCTTTTTTTCTCTTTACTATGTCTACTACCCCACCTCACCTGCTTGCTTTAGCATCCTACCAACTCTGTTTCCAGGAGATGAACATTCTAACTGCCACTAGCATTTGTGCTAAGTAGCTGACTTGCTATGGGAAGTGTTGCTGCATGCAAGCATTTATTCATTCACGCATGCATGCATTCTTCTGACCCACCCAACTACCCATTTAACTATTCATCTCTTCCCCTTCCAGACAGGCCTGAGCTCTAAAAAGTAGACAAATGTGAATTATTATAAGTAGTTTGGTGTGGCTGCAGCATAGGGTAGGACAAGGGATGGGTGAAAACTGAACTGTAAAAGGGCATAGGGTTCATCAGCTACCATAATAAAGAACGGTTAGACACACTCATGACTTTATCTCCTATCCCTGTAGGCCTTGTCTGTAATCCCTCTGCTACATGAGCAGGCATTGTGTACATAGCATAGCAGTGGCTTCCAGGAGCTTCGCTCTCTCCCATTCAACTGCTCCCTGATATTTAATTTGGTACCTCTCCAGAAACACTGATTTACCCTCCCTGCTGGTTCTCTTTCCCCTCTATGTCTGTATGACACTCTGCGACCTAGCAATGGGCATGTAATTAACTACTTGACCTCTGCTCAGCTATGTGGACAGATGATACGCAATGCTTCCTTCCTTCTTTTCCATTTTTTGCCAGGATTCCAAGTTATGTTGTGTGTCCCTCTGCTGCTCAGTCTCTTGTTTCATCTTTCCCCATATGGTGTGACAGATCACTACAACAGACCATTATGGATGGGCCCCCATGTGGGAAGATGCCCTACTGAGGCAGATTAATGATTATCCTGGAGTAGTGCCACATTCTGTTTTTCGGGGGCCAAATCCGGATGCTACTGAGGAAGTTTTTTTTTTTTTTAAACCCATAAGCACTTAATTGTGCAATGTTATACTTCCCAATGCCAGCTGGTCATCAAATTATAAGATGAAACAAGAAGATTTATAATCCTTGAAATTTCAGCTGAGCCTATGTTGTCACAGAGGCACTCCTTACCATATGGCCCTTCCTTTTGCAAGGTTCCAAGAAACCCACCAGGGCATTGAGTCCCAAGTGTTAATTTCATTTTGTCTGTTTACTTCCTGTTATAATGAGATAAAATACAATGAAATACTTCCAATCCATTCATTATTTTTTTTTTGAATCGATGTCTTCTTCAAATATAAGTACTTCTCTCCATAAAATACATGATTCTTCTTCCCAAAATGTTTCAGCATTTCTTACTGTAAATTTGTCTTATACAGCTATTCCTTGTTTTTCACCTGAACTATCATGTTTCCCTTGCCTATGATTACCTTCATTGTCTTCATTCTAGTTTACTATAAGCATTTCCATCATTTTTATGGTAACAATGTTTTGCCCAACCTCAATTCAAGGATCTTTGCCAAAATAAAAATATATAGGACATAGTTGTCTCTGTATCGTTTTGCCGCAATGTCAGTAGAAAAATAAATTCATTTACATACTTCTCCTCCAAGCCTCTTCTGTACCTGTGTACATAACTTAGGAGCTAAAACATCTCATTCAACATGTAAATAATAGATCTCAGGTATTTGGAGGATGTTATTTATATAAAAAAAAAAACCCTCAATCAGTGGACTTTTAGATGAAAGCAGTCATCATGGATATCTGAAAGAAGATATTGAAAAGGAAGATAGCGGTCTGCCTGGAGAAGAGCAAAATAGCTTCAACTGCATTTCATGGTGAGTGCTGCCCAAAGATATAGCTGTGCAGAGCTGCAGGAACTCCTACTAAACCAAGAGATTTGAAGGTGGAGAACAAAAATGGGAAATTTAAAGTCAAGTCATGGACAACTAACTGAATAATTTATAAGACTGAAAGTGGAAAGTAAGTAAAAACACTTTTTAATGTGATTTAAATGAGTTGAATTATTTGAAAACTAAATTTAGCATAAAAGGAACTATATTCAATCTTGAAAAGATATAAAGGAAAAAAGCTTACTTCTTCAAAAGCCAAAGAGAAATTCCAGCCAGAATAGATAGGTAGAAGTAGAATTAACTATACCCCATTTACCATACCCCAGTGAGCAGGTCCTAGAGGAAAAGAGGATATACATCAGGGGTATATGTCTCCATTAAAAGTGCACACGAAAAAGCCAGACTGACTGTATTCAAATCCTGGCTCTGCCATTTACTAGCTGGGTAATCTAGCCAAGTTGTCTAACCTCTTCATGTTTCAGTTTCCTCATCTGTAAGAGAATAATAATGTACCTCAAAATTGATTATGAGGACTAAAGGGGAAAATACATATATTTTATATATATATATTTATATATACACACACATATATAAATACATGTATATATACACACATATGTGTATATATACATGTATGTCTACATATATGTAGATATATATTTACACATGTATATATGTAAATATATATGTAGACATATATACACACACATATATAAAGACACACATATACATACATACACACATGTATATTTTCTAAAACAGTTGCTGACTCATGGGAAGCACTACATAGGAATTTGTTGTTATTGTTTTTGGTATAGGACAAAACCAAGAAGCAAGAAGGAACTTATATTATTTTGACCTTTGTGAAGTCAACCAACATAGGGATAGCACTGGAATTCTGAACAACTTTGACGGCATCTGGGGGATGAACAAAGGAAAGGGAGAAAGGAAGAAGAGTGATGCCTTAAAAATAATTTCTGCATAGCTTTACCTTTTTTCAGGGTTGAGTCCAACCAGACTAACTCAAGAATCTTTGTCCACATTCTTAGTCCCTCAATGCCTTGTAATCAGAGCTATAAATGCATCTCACTGCATATACTCAAGGACATCCTTCTGCCACCCTTCTGGAAATCACCTAGGGTATTTGCTGTTTATAATCAACTACTTTTAAACCAGATGAAGTCCCAGCTCTCTACCCTCTACCGAATTCATCCCCAATCACATTAAGAGGCCCAGAAGATTTTAAAAAGTAGAGATGAGTGGAAAAAATGAACAATGTGAAGGGAAGAGCTCAAGCAAAAGTAGAAAAAAAGGAGACATGAGGGTAAATTCTGGTAACATATGGACTAGAACACAAATACATGTAAGAAAAGTGAGAGAGATGGGATTGGACAGTTATGAGAAATGCCCTGGTGAAAACATTGTACTTAGCATGGGTGACAATACAGTAGGGTATGGTAACCCACGGAAGAGAATATTCGTTAGTGTTTGTAGTGTAGAAGCAAAATGTTTAGGAGTCAGAAGATCTGTTCTCTAGTTAGATAACCTTGCTCATGTCACTTCTCTAACCCTCAGTTTTCTTAATGTTTCCATTTTCAAAATATGTATGGAATTTTTGCTATGTGCCAAGCATCATGAGAGGTACTCTATGGGACTCAAAATTAAATAACAGCATCTGTACAATTAAGAAGTCAGACCAAGAGACCTGTTCTGTACATCCCAACTCTAACATGCCATAGCAGTTTCACAATCCAGTTAATGAAGGACAGCCAAAAATATTCACCAATTAATGCATATAATCTGTAGATTACTGAACCCTGAAGAATTTTGTTAAGATTAACTATCAATGGCCTGGCAATCATTTCACTCTTTCCAGGTGAATAAACAGGTAAAGAAAATTTGATAAAGAGTGATTGATTCCCTAGACTGCCTGAGAAATTAATTGCATATGAGAATGAGAAAAAAAATGGAAGTACAATATAACAATAATCAGGACAGACATTATCTTGTCTAATTTTAATCAACTCTTGATTTATATAGAGATTTGACTAGCTGATTAATTCTTTCTCAGTTTGTGTGTTTTTAAGTGATTTGTGATTTTTTTTTAAATGTCTCTTTTTAAGAATCCCTGGCAAGCTGACATACATATGGTGAACATATGGCCTTCTCCTAATTGATTTAATTCAAAAGAGGACCCAGGGGAAAACTCTGAGCACTATCTGTTTGAGAGCTTTGGAGAATGTTTATTTCAGAGTGAAGGGTATAAGTGTGATACCATCAGAGCAGTGCAATTGAAACAGGCCAGGCATTACCCACACATGGTGGGAGTATCATTGGTATTCATTAGGACAATTTTAACTCAAAATCTGTGAATTGGCAGAACAATTACAAAATTCTGATGCTTATTTCAGGAAGTTTTTTGAAAAATTTCTTGCACTGAATTTCTCCAACTTGTAAAAGTGTCACTTTCCAGGTGACATTGCCCTGCCTAATTCACCAGCACACCCATTTAGAGATCAATTTGCCTACATTCCAGAATGAGCTTATGTTTGCCTAATGCATCCTCCACCTGACAGAGATAATTCTGTAGTTAAAACTACTGCGGAAGACATGTGCAATTGACTGCATTCCTTCCCTCCAGACTGCTATAAATAAAGCCATGTGTCTATTGTCTGTCTGTTAAATGGTTCCTAAACGATAGCAATCCAGCTGCAACAAAAACAAAATGAAGTTGAGTTCACTCTTTTTATCCTCTCTGGTTTGGCTCTCACATAAAGTCAAAATACTTGTCATTAGCTTATGATGACCTTATTGATTTGAAGCTTATTTAAATTCTTAATATTGGGTCATGGGACTAAATTATAAAAATATGACATCTGGCCATGGCCCTATCAGTGTTTTTGTGTCAGTAATGCCCTAAACCCAAAGCTCATTTTGCTATGTAACAAAAATAAAGGTCCTTCTGAGCCAAACATGGGAAATGTATATTTATTTATACATATTTCATATTCAGTTACTATAGTGTCCCTCTATATATGTGTAGATATGTATATCTTTTTAAAAATTTTATTATTTGGAGACTGGGGTCTCACTGTGTTGCTCAGGCTGGTCTCAAACTCCTGAGCTCAAGTGATTCGCCCACCTCGACCTCCCAAAGTGCTGGAATTACAAGCATGAGCCACTGCACCCAGCCTGTGTCTTTAATATCTTGTCTCTTTAGTCCTTAGCCTGACACATAATGTTTCTGAAAAAAATTTGTTGAATGAATAACTGAGAATTCCCATGGTTTACATAAATAGCCATGCACTGGATAATCTTATATAGTGGTGGTAGTAAGAGTACTAGTAGTAATAATACTAACAATAATATAGCTACTAGTTATTGAACTTTTACCAAGTCCAGGCGCTAATGTAGGTGTGCTTTGTTTTGAGACAGGGTCTCATTCTGTCACCCAGATTGTAGTGCAGTGGTGCAATGTCAGCTTACTGCCAACTCTGCCTCCTGGGCTCAAGCCATCCTCCCACTTCAGCCTCCTGAGTAGTTAGGACTACAGGTGTGCTTCACCACATCCGGTGAATTTTTAAAATTTTCTTTTTGTAGAGACAAGGTCTCAGTATATTTTCCTGACTGATCTCAAACTCCTGGACTCAAGCAATCTGCCTGTCTCAGCCTCCCAAAGTATTGAGATTACAGGTGTAAGCCTCTGCTCCCAGCCTGTAAATGTGCTTTGAAATAAGTACTTTGTCTCATTTGATCCTAATAATAGTCCTGTGAGGGAGACCTTGTTTTGCCCAGATTATAGATAAGGGAATTGAGGTAAGGTGGTTGAACAACGGGCTAAGGACAAATAGGTAATAATACAGAATCCAAATAATCTGCTTATAATCACTAAACTATTTTAACTGAGTTCAGAGAGCACATTGTCATTTCAATGGATTTTTTTGGAAAGCTCAACACTATTTCTTTGAGCAGCATGATTTCTCTTACAGACTCCCTCCTCTTCTTACCTCCCTTCTCTTCTTGGAGTTAATTCTATCATATTAAATTGCTCTAGGAAATTATTAATGATCCTCTATTCAGGGATTCTAAAATAGAAGGAATGGGGATGGAAGGCTTTGATTCTGGAAATGCACTGCAGTCAAAAACAGAGATAGGAGCCAGAAAGTATTCCTGAACTGCCCTTGTTCATTTCCATGTGCCTGAGCAGTCCTCAGAAAAATGATTGCTGCTCCTAAATCCCAACCTTTTGGTCATCCTCAAATCCCTTCCAATGGAGTATCATTGCTTCAGTTCCACAAAATATTTAAGAATTTTCCGTAAGAAATTCATCCTACAGAAGCAGCCTTTATGATCTGGCTCTGTAGATTTCATCCCAGAAAACTCTACTGTATTTTGATGTCTCACGGAGGGTGCCACAAAAACAGCACTCCAGCTAGTGTTCAGGAATCAAAACTTCCCTTCCTGAAGTTCATATGGCCATAGCACCAAGAAAAAAACGATATATTTGTATATATGTCCTTCTTCTATATCATGACAGTATATTTTATTCTACCCAGCGGGATCCAAAGAGGCAAAATCAATCCAGATATTATTTTACAGCTAAATATTTGCTTATGTATCTATTTTATACAAAGAGATTACAAACACTTCTAATGTCATTTCTTAATCAACTGGAACTTGAGTCTTTAGTTCTTACAATCAATTGCAGAATTTTAAACAAACTGTACACTTAAAATTTTTGCAATTTCATGGTTAAAATGACTCCTTAAGAGGAGGACTGTAGACTCATAGTTAGAGGTAACTTCTGGATACCTATATGGGTGTCATCTTTGAGGATTAGAGGCAGAATTGGAGTGCATCATTTTTTAAAAGTCTTTTCACAAAATTCTTTCTAAAGCCATCCAAGTTTTCTTCCATGAACATCTCTTTAGCTGTGTAGTCAAGGTAATCATTCACTGCAGAATTCTGTGAACAGCATAGTTTCAAATATTCTTTTTCATAGGCACACTCAGCACAGTCAGGCTACTCAAACTGTGTCCTGATTTGAGGTTTGGAAACAAGACATATGTAACAATTGAGCAGCACTTACTGAACATGTTGTCATCTCAATCATGGCATTACACAGTATTTTGAAGGAAGCAGGACAAGACTGATCAGTCTACAAGGGAGTTCACACCATAGAAGCAAGTGATCCTGCTTAAAATACTTCCTTCACTAAGGAAAGACAATTCAGGTAAATATTTGCATGGTGAACAATTTACATTCTTCCTTTCCTATAAATGTCTCAACCTTTCTTCAAAGATCCACTTGTCACCTGCACAAATTGCAGGTGTTGAAGCCAGATCTGTGACCCTGAAGAGCATCTTTGCCATTTCCGAATGACCTATGCATCCAAAAATGTGCCCTATGTCTATAAACAGTTGAGCTTCTGAAATTTTCTCTAAGGAACACAAAGCATATGCCATGCAGCTGGCTCACATATCACCCGTAGTGTCAGACAATTGCTCTCTGAAGTGCTCTGGTTTTCTGATCAGGAGACACCTGTCATGCTAGTCACACAGTGGGGAAATCATGGAGCTGGGATGCCAGTGATTGGGGTCTGGGCCTCACTTGGCCACCAGGATGTGTGGGTGTGGGTGTAGGCTAGTTCCATTGTTTCTCAGCCTCTACTTCCTCACTTGAAAGGTGAGCGTTTGATTATATGAGCTTTAAAGTCCTTATCCAATTCAAAACACCTGGGATTATATAATTTTACAATCAAACAGGATAATGGTAACTGACTTCAATCTACTCTGAGAGCATTTTTGTGGAATTCTATTAGTAGATACCTGAGGGAGTGTTGTATCTTTTAAGAAAAATTTTTGTAACTTTTTACTTGGAAAATTGAGCAGACATCCACCCTCCAACAAATGAATGATACATTATGAACATCTTAAACTGCTGTATACTTTTTAAAATATACAAGCCATTGGCCAGTGCCAGGGGCTTAACCTTCAATTTTGCAAATTTGGTTGAACAGATCAATAATGGATATAAGTGAACAGAAAGAGTTCAGTGGAACTTATTTTATAGTGAGAAAAATACTAGGGAAAGGTAGAAAATGACGATTTTGCCTGCTCGGAACTGTTCATCTGAATAAGTGGGATTCATTACCCAACTAGGGCAAGTGGCAAGATATAGAACTGCCCAGGAACCTCAAAGAAAATTTCCTAGAGCCTTTCAGAACCATCTTATATCAAAGTGATTTACCACCTCAGCCATAAAGCGATCCCTCCAGGGTCAAGCTAACTCCTGCCTGAGAAGCAGCTTAGTTTAAAAGCTACCACCCCAATGATAGAGTGCTCCTTCCTGACGCACTGGATACCATGATATTCCTAAATCATAAGAAAAATAACCATATAGGAACTAATATTTTCATGACAGTTTATACTTAACAAAGCAGTTTCACCTTCCCAATTCAAACTTTATTTTCAAATAAAACGCAGAAGACATTTCACACAGAGCAGTTGTTTTGTTGTGTGTTGCTTTATTTTTATAATTTTCTCAGCACAAAAAATATTCAAGCCACACAACAGACTGTAAAATCCAATTTTAATCAAAATCACAGGGCTTGACATGCTGAAAGCTTTAGAAACGTTTTCCAATTTCAGTAATGCTGAGAAGCTATACAACCTGCACCTGTAAATCCAAAGCATGAAATGGAAACAGGCAGCCATCCATCTGCATTCCATACAGAGCTATAAAACTGTCCTGGGACATGCTGAGGAGGAGCCTAAAGATGTTTCAAAGGAGAGAGTAGGAAGTTCTTTCTGACATGAGAAAAATATAGATGGCAGAGAGTTGAGGAATAGCCAGGTTTAACCCCTCAAAAGCAGATACTATTTTGTGAGTGGAAGCTTTTAAATAAACCATGGCTCCAGTGACATTTGCTTTCCTCAGGACTCATAGTCCTTCACCTGGGCTCTTTAGTCCAGTTCAACAGACACCTCCTGATTGCTCAGTCTCTCTACTCGGAGTGGATTCAGAATAAGGAGCCAACCCCTCCCTATTCTAGTACTTTTCCTCCTAGCCCTTCTGAGTTTCCTCCTTGTCAATTACCAACCTCAAAGAGCCTCCACAGTCTGTCCTCTCTCTCTAATATGTCAATATATCTCAGTTGCCTTGGGACTATCCTAAAGTAGCTTGTTGTTCTGGCATAATTATTAATAGTAATGCATTTCACTCTCAACAGTGCCCCACCTTGGAGGATAAATTTATATGGTCATCTTCTCTGTATCTTGCCTTCTTCCCTTCCTTCTGCTGTAATATCTATTTCTGCAGCATCAAAATAATATCTCAATATGAATGTCTACCAAATTAATCCTCTATCCTTGCTCTTTCTCCAAAGCTCCAGACATACAGTTCTGTTTCAGTGCTCCATATGTCTATTTCAGAGGTTTTCTAGAACCAGACTCAGTTAAGTCATCTGTCCCTCGTTCTCAGCATTATTTTTATTAAAGACAACGAATAAAGCTTAATATCCTAAAGTCATTTTGTCAGTAGAATCATATATCATTTCCCATAAGTTCTTCCGTGCCAAGAACCCATAAACGTGTTTCAAACCCACATTTTACCTTCCCCACCGCCAGAAGCACCTTAATCTCTCTCCCAGACTCTTACAAAATGCCAGAGACCTACCTAGTATTAAATCAACTATGGCTCACAAAATGCTTGCTCACAGCTATTCACAAATTAAAAGTGATTCCAAAGAATGACTAAATTGATTTAAACCCCTTAGCCTAATTTTCAAGACCTTGCATATTACAACTTCAACTCAACTTGCTGATTTGAAAAAGATCTAATAGTCCATGGCTTTATAACCCTATATACACTTCCTTATTTCTCTTCGGTAATCAACCTCGTATTCTAGGCTTCACGTGAACTTATCTACCTATAATACATGTATTTTGAGAATAACCTATAATTCTTTACCTTCATGGCATCTTCTGTGCCAGTTCTTCAGGCTAAAATATCATCTCCAAGTCTACTACTGAAGTCTACCCATTCTTCAAGAACCTAGTCAAATAGCACTTCCTCAAATAGCCCTTTGTCTCCACTCTTCCCCCCAAGAAAGTACTGATGTTCTGTCATCTCCATCTTCACCATTACCATTATTCAGTATTTTCAGAATTCTATATTATGACCTCAGTACACTATATTATGACCTATCTATATTATTATTAACCATATATTATTATGAAGGCTCCGCTTCCTTTTAATCACAGTCACCTCCAAATGCATTTACCATATTGCTGCCAGACTGGTCTTTCCAAGCATGAACATCATCATAGCATTTCCTAGATTAAAAGCTTTTAATGATTCTTTCACATAGCCTACACAAGTCCTTCTCCTTCCTGTCCACCTGGCTAGTTCCACCTAAACACAGCTCTGATGAAAACTCCCCCATTACACTGTTTTTGATTATATAATTTTCTTTGCTCTCTTGCATCCAAACAAAATTAACTACTTTCTTCTCTAGGTACTGACAAATTGTACTTGAATTATTTCAGTTATCACAATGTTATTTCTTGCTTAGATTTTGTTTTTTCTACTAGATTATGGATGTTCTAAGGATGGCACTTATGCTGTGGTTAAGAGCATGGACTCTGGAGGCAGAACGTAGGTTCAGAATGTAGGTCCTATCTCTGTTACCCTCTAGCAGAGTGATCTTTTCTATCAGTTAGCTATTACAACAATAATGATGCGTAACAAGCAACCGTAAAGTCTCAGTGGCATGGAACAATCACTAGTTTCTTGCTCATTAGTTTATGGAAACTGGTAGTTTTGCTGATTTAGGTCAAGTTTGCTGATTTGGGTCAAGTTTGCTGGTTTGGGCTGGGCTTGCTTATGCATTTTTGGTCAGTGTTGGGTTGGGTCTTGTCACTGAGAGATGGCCTTAGCTGGGATAAGTCATCTCTACTACCTAGTTTTCTCGTCCTCCAGCAGGCTTGTTTGCTTCTCATGGGAGAAGCAAAGTTACCAGCGCATTGTAGAGTTATACATGGCCTCTTGAGACTTAGCCTGGGAACGAATGTGTCCAGAATTGGTGGGTTCTTGGTCTCGCTGACTTCAAGAATGAAGCCACGGACGCTTGCAGTGGGTGTTACAGTTCTTAAAGATGGTGTGTCTGGAGTCTGTTCCTTCAGATGTTCAGATGTGTCCACAGTTTCTTTCTTCTGGTAGGTTCGTGGTTTTGCTGACTTCAGGAAGGAAGCTGCAAACCTTCCCTGTGAGTGGTACAGCTCTTAAAGGCGGTGCCTCTGGAGTTGTTCATTCTTCTCCTCCCAGTGGGTTTGTGGTCTTGCTGGCTTCAGGAGCAAAGCTGTAGACCTTTGTGGCCAGTGTTACAGCTCATAAAGGCAATGTGAACCCAGAGAGTGAGCAGCACCAAGATTTATTGTGAAGAGTGAAGGAACAAACCTTCCACGGCACGGAAGGAGACCCAAGCAGGTTACCGCTGGCTAGCTCAGGCAGCCTGCTTTTATTCCCTTATCTGGCCCCACCCACATCCTGCTAATTGGTCCATTTTACAAAGAGCTGATTGGTCTGTTTTACAGAGCTGATTGGTCCATTTTGACAGAGTGCTGATTGGTGCATTTATAATCCCTGAGCTAGACACAGAGCACTGATTGGTGTGTTTACAATCCTTTAGCTAGACAGAGTGCTAGACAAATAAGTCTCCAAGTCCCCACTAGGTTAGCTAGATACAGAGTACTGATTGGTGTACTTACAAACCTTGAGCTAGACACAGGGTGCTGATTGGTATATTTACAATCCCTTAGCTAGCCATAAAGGTTCTCCAAGTCCCCACTAGCCTCAGGAGCCCAGCTGGCTTCACCTAGTGGATCCCGCACTGGGGCTGCAGGCGGAGCTGCCCACCAGTCTGGTGCCACGCGCCGGCACTACTCAGCCCTTGGGCAGTTGATGGGACTGGGCACCACGGCGCAGGGGGCAGCACTGGTCGGGGAGGTTCTGGCTGCACAGGAGCCCACGGTGGCGGCGGGGACGGGGCGGGGTGGGGAAGCTCGGGCACGGGGATAGTGGGCTGCAGGTCCCGAGCCCTGCCCCACAGGAGGCAGCTGAGGCCCAGTGAGAATTCAAGCACAGCGCCAACGGCCAGCACTGCTGGGGAACTTGGCGCACCCTCTGCAACTGCTGGCCTGGGTACTAAGCCCCTCACTGCCCTGGGCCTGTGGCGCTGTCCGGCTGCTCCCAGTGTAGGACCTGCTGAGCCCATGCCCACCCAGAACTCGCGCTGGCCTACAAGTGCCATGCGCAGCCCTGGTTCCTGCCCATGCCTCTCCCTCCACATCTCCTCACAAGCAGAGGGAACCGGCTCCGGCCTTGGCCAGCCCAGAGAGAGGCTCCCACAGTGCCATGGCAGGCTGAAGGGCTCCTCAAGTGCCACCAGAGTGGACCCTGAGGCCGAGGAGGCGCCGAGAGCGAGGGCTGCTAGCATGTTGTCATCTCTCACTAACATAATGTTATATGAGCCACAATCTATTAGCCAAAGCAAATACAGCCCAAATCCAAAGGGTGGGAAAATAGACTGCAACCCTTGATGAGAGTAACTGCAAAGACACATTGAAGGACATGGATAAAGAGAGACCATTAATTTGGGCCACTTTTGCAACTAATCTACCACATGTTGGGCAGCCGCAACATTATTTTTTTCCCTTCAGATTTATTATGGTATAACCGACAAATAAAAATTGTAAATATTTTAGGTGTACAACTTGATGTTTTAACATATGTATACATTGTAAAATAACCATTCAACAAAGCTGATTAACATATCCTTCCCCTCACGGTTATCTTTTTGTGTGTGTATGATGACAATACTTACGATCTACCCTTTAGAAAACTTTACGTATGCAGTACCATATTGTTAACTACAGTCACTGTGCTATATATTAGATCTCCAGAACTTATTCATCTTGCATAACTAAAACTTTATACCCAGGACTAACACATGCTAAGATAGCTGTTGCAGGGAGCAATGGACAGAAGAAGAAGGACCAGGAGTGGTTGTCACCAAGGTGGTAAAATAGGACTTAGTAACACTTGCTCCTCTTGCAGAAATATTAATTTGAGCAACTAACTATCCGCAAAACCACCTTCACAAGAGCTAAGGAAACCAGATGAGAGATTAGAACACCTGGGTATAGCACAGAAATTTTAAGACATGTAGGAGAAGCTAGGAAGGACAATTTCACATTACCTAAGTCACTCCTTTCCCAAACCCAGGCAGTCCAGTGTGGAAAGAGATATTTTCCACATGGAGGAAGGAGAGGAAAGTGAGGACCAAACTTTGCCTTAGTCTCCAACACCAAGCTCACTGCGGGAAAATCCAGTGCCAGGCAGGTCCCCATTGTGCCAGACTTCAGGCCAGTACCAGTGGACTAAGCCTGTGGGCCCAACCCAGGGCCAGGCTGGCTTCAGTGGCCCCAAGCTCTGGACCACCCCCAGCACTCGAGTGGCCACAGTGGCCCAAACTTCAGGCCTGACCCAACAGCAGACTCACCTCTGCAGTCTTAATCATCAGACTAGCACCATGGACCCAGCCTGTAGTCCAGATCCTGCAGCCTGCTCAGGTTTCAGGCTAGCCCAGAACCAGGTTTACCCACACAACCCTAGGTCCTAGACCCTTTCCTGCACCAAGTCAGTACGCCTGGTCTCAGATACCAGATTGGCACCTGCAAACACAGACTTCAGGTCTGCCCAGTGCCTGGGTAGACACTGCAGCCCCACTCTGTAGGTTAGCACCTGTGGCCCCATGCTCCAACAGACTCACAGTAACTTCAAGCAGAACCTAGGGTTCAGGCTCATCCAGGACTAGACCAGCCCTCACAGACTCAGGCTCCAGGCAAGCCTGCAGGACCCAAGGCAGCCCTTATGGGCCTAGCCTCCAGGGCAGCACCCACACATCCAACCTCCAGGCCAACTCCAGAAGACACAGACTCCCAGCCAGTTCCCATGACTCTAGGCCCTAAGAGAGCACTCATGATCCCAGACATCATGCTGGCCACCAGAGACCCAGGCTCCACACCTGCCCCAGCATCAGGCTGGTCCTCATGGCCCCAGGATTTAGTAACCAAGGGTCAAGTCCTTCTCCAGGAGACTCAGGGTTGAGACTTACTCCAGTAGACCCCTGTGCCAGGCCAACTCCCACAGACCAAGGATCTAGCAATATCCCTCCAGACTCAGGCTCCAGGCCAGCCTCCTGGACCCAAGATTTGGGCCTGCCCTACCAGGCTTGGTTTCCAGACCTGCTCCAGCACTAGGCCAGCCTTTATGGAATCAAGCTCCAGGCACGTCCCAGTGGACCCAGGTACTGACTCATCCCAGAACCTGGCCAACATCTGTAGACTCAGACTTAAGGCCTACCCCAGTGCCAGGTCAGTCTTATGGACTCAGGTTTCAGCCAGCCCCCTCAGATACATGGTACAGGGTCACTCACCTATTGATTGAATCTTTCAATCAATCAATCAATCAGTAAATCTACTCTAGTGGATCCAGGCTCCAGGACCAAATCTGGAGCCTGGCCAGTCCTCCTGCTGACCCAGGCACCTGACCAGCCCGCCTGAGGACTCCAGCAGCAATTCTACCTGCAGACCACATAAGACAGCCTGCCTAAAATCTCTGGTTTGGCTGTTCGATGAAGTTTTTCTAAACAAACCCATTCTGCAAAGACTGGAATAAGCCCTTACTTACTTCTTCACATATGGAGACATTACTTTAAGGCAACAAGAAACATGAGAAATCAAGAGGACATAACACCACCAACAGAACAGAATAATCTCCCAATAGCTGATATTGGAATGGAAATATATGAAATGCCTGACAAGGAATTCAAAATACTTGTTTTAAGAAACTTAGTACACTTCAGAAAAATATAGAAAAACAATTCAGCGAAATCAAATAAACAAATGACCAAAATGATAAATTAAACACAGGGATTAAATTATATTTTTAAAAAATCAAACAAAAATTCTGGAGCTAAAATAATAAAATGAATAAAAATTCAAAAATGTAACAGCATCAATACAAGAATAAAGCAGAATTAAGAATCTGAATTCAAAGATAGATTATTCAAAAATATAAAATCAGAGGAGAGAAAAGAAAAGAAATAAAATTTATAGGATTTATAAGACAGCAACTATTCCAGTTATAGGAGTTCATTTCAAACAAGAGAAAGACAAGCAGGTAGAAAGTTTATTTAAAGAAATAATGGAAGAAAACTTTCAAAATTTGGAAAAGATTTAAAATATTCAGGTACAGAAAGGTCAAAAGTCTCCAATCAGACTCAATCCAAACAAAACTACACCAGGACATTAAAATAAAACTGTTAAAAATCAAACAAAAAGAGGATCCTGAAGTCAGCAAGAGAAGATAGGCAAACACATATAAGGTTCAATAAGGTTAGCAATGGATTTCTTAGCAGCAACTTCAAAGGCTAGAAGAGAGTGGGATGTTAAATTCAAAATGCTAAAGGGAAAAAAACTGGCAAGCAAGAATTACAGTACTCAGAAAAGCTGTCTTTCAGAAATGGAGAGATAAAGAGCAGCTGTGCTGTGCTAGTGGTCTGCTCCAGCCCTAGTCATCTCAAACTCTTCAAAGCTCAAAGGCAAGAATGGCTAAGGCAGCCAAACAGCAGAGATAGAAGGCCACCCCTCCCTCTGGGAACTCCACCCCAGGGAGGTTTGGAACAGCTGCTGGCCAGAAAACACCAGCAGAGGTAGCTGGAGACCCTGTTCGGGGGTTCCCGCCAGTGAGGAAGAAGGGTATCAGAGACTTGCTTAAAAAAGAAGTCTGGCCACATTTTCATAGAGTAGCTGTGCTGTGCTAGGGATCTGCTCCAGCTCCTGGTCGCCTTGGACTCTCCAAAGCCCAAAGACATGAACGACTAAAGTGGCCAAACAGCAAAGACAGCAGACTACCTCTCCCACTGGGAGCTCCATCTTAGGGTGGTTTGAAACCACTGTCAACTGGAAAACACAAGAGGGGGTGACTGGAGACGCTTGTTGGAAGATTCTGCCCAGTGAAGAGAAACAGGAACCAAGATCTGCATGAATAAGCAGTCTCATTACTTCTCCATAAAGCTTCCGGGCTGTGCTGAGGGACTGTTCCAGTCCCTAGTTGTCTCAGATTCCCTAGAGTCCTAAAGCAACAATGGCTAAGGCTGTGAAACAGCAAAGATGGTGGTCTGCCTCTCCCTGTGTCTCAGGGAGATGTAACACTGCTACCAGTGGCTGGCTGGAGTTCCAAGCCAGTGGGCCTTATCCTGTGAGGTACACTGCAAGTAAGACCTGCAACCCATCACTGCTTGGCCCCTGGATTCAATCCATTTCCTAGGGGTACTTACAGGGGTCTAACCCCCCAATTTGGTGGAGTTGCAGCTGCTTTTTCTGGGAAGCCTGGGTATCTAAGGCTACAGGGGCTCTGCATGTGCCTGTCCAGCTGTTCTGCCAAGACTCCACATAAACTCTATGTGTCAGGCTGAAGGCCCTGGCAGAGTGGGTTCACAAAGGGATCACCTGACCCAAGGGATAAGATCTATGGGATAAGTGTGGATTCCTGGGGTTGCTCACTCACTCACCACTTCCCTGGGTGGGAGAGGTTTCCCTGGTTCTGTGTCACTCCCAGGTGGGCAGTCATCCTGCCTTACTTTTCTCCATTCTTTATGGGTTAAGTTGTTCACTTGATTCTTTCCAATGTGTATACCTCCAACATGATCCTACATATAGAAAATTCTAAAGACTTTACCCAAAACTGTTAGAATAAAGAAATTCAGTAATGTTGCAAGATAAAAAATCATAAAGTCAGTAGCATTTATATGCACTAACAAAGAAATAACCAAGGATAAATTTTTTAAAAATCTCATTTATAATGACTAAAATTATAGAAAAAGTAAAAACATTTAGGAATAAATGTAACCAAGAAGGTAAAATACCTATGCACTTAAAACTATAAGATATTGATAAAAGAAATAGAAGACACAAAATAATGAAAAAAAATCCCATGTTCATGGATTGAAAGAATATTGTTAAAATGTTCATACTACTCAAAGTAATCTACATACTCAATGCAATCCCTATTAAAAAATCCAATCGGTTTTTTTTTTACAAAAATAGAAAAAACAATCTTAAAATTAGCATGTAACCAAAAAAGACACTGAATAGCCAAAGAAATCTTGAACTAAACAAAAACAAAACTGGAAGCATTATACTATCTGACTTCAAAATATACCACAAAGCTATTGTAATTAAAACAGCATGGTATTAGAAAAATAAAAATAAAAACATAGACCAATGGAGCAACATAGAGAGCTCAGAAATAAATTTGTGTATTTATAGTCAACTGATTTTTGACAAGGGTGCCAAGATCGTACAATGAAGAAAAGCCAGTTCCTTCAATAAATTATGTTGAGGTAACTGAATATCCACACGCAGATGAATGAAATTAAACCCTTATTTTATGTCATATACAAAAATCAACTCAAATTATATTAAAACCTTAAAGACCAGAAACTAGAAGGAAACAAAGGGGAAAACTTCATGACATTGGTCTTGGCAATGATTTCTAGATATGCACTCAAAAGCACTAGCAACAAAAGCAAAAATAGACAAATGGGATTACTTCAAACTAAAATGCTTCTGCACAGCCAAGGAAACAGTTAAGGGAGAGAAGAGATAACCTAAGGACTGGAAGAACATATTTGCAAATTATACATCTTATAAGGAGTTAATATCCAAAATATATAGGCAGCTCAAACAACTCAATAGAAAGAAAACAATCAATTAAAAATGTACAAAGGATCCAAATAGACATTTCTTAAAATAAGGCATACAAATAGCCAACAGGTATAAGGAAAAATGCTCAAAATCTGTAACTATCAGAGAAATGCAAATTAAAACCACAATGAAGTCACACCTGCTAAAATGGCTATTATCTAAAAGATGAAAGGTAGCAAATGCTGGTGAGGATGCAGAGAGAAGTGAACCCTTGCATTGTATTGGTGGGAATGTAAATTAGCACAGACATTATGGAAAACAGTATGGAGGTTCCTCCAAAAATTAAAAATAGAACTACTATATGATACAGCAATCCCACTACTGGGTATATATCCAAAGAAAATGAAATCAGTTAAGTCAAAGGATTATCTGCACTCTCAAGTTCATTGTGGCATTCTTCACAATAGTCAACTTAAGTGCCCATCAATGGATAAACTGATAAGGAAAATGTGGCATATATACCTAATGAACTACTATTCAGCTTTAAAAGGGAAATCCTGTCATTTGAGACAACATGGATGAAACTGGAGGACATTGGGATAAATGAAATAAGGCAGGCACAGAATGACAAAAGCTGTATGGTCTCACTTGCCCATGAAATCTAAAAGAAGTAGAAGTAGAGAATACAATGGGGGTTGCCAGAGCCTGGGGATACAAGACTGGTTGGCTGAAATCATGGTCAAAGGATACAAAATTTCAGTTAGGTAGGAGTAACAAATTCAAGAGATCTATTGTACAACATGATGATTATAGTTATTAACAGTGTATTGTATACTTGAAAATCACTAAGACAGTAGATTTGAAGTGTTCTTTCCACACAAAAAAATAAGTAGAGGAAATCACAGATGTGTTCATCAGCAGGATTTATCCATTTCATAAATGCATACATATTTCAAAACATTATGTCATACATAATAAATACATATAATTTTTGTCATTTAAAAAATTAATTAGTTTTAAAAGATAGACCTTATATTCTCCAAATCCAAAATGTGCCTGCAAAGCTAGAGCAACCTAGTCCTTTTTTCCTTCAAGCTCTTTTTATAGGGGTGACATAACACAACTGCCTACCCCATATGTAATACATTCCCTCAGCTGCTACCTCACGGTGAGTGTTGAAACTGCCACTTGGTTTCCTTCAGGAGCCAGCAACTTTGAAACATTTTTTAAAAATTATATCTCTGAATTGTAAAAATATTAGAACAAACTTGACGTCTTTGTTCTGCTAAAACTAGTTTATTCATCTATTAAAACTTTGTTTTATTAAAACTAGTCTCTGCCATCATCTCAAAAATGAAAATAAAAATACCAATATTGATCAACTATGCTATGGATTAAATGAGAGAATACATGTAATCCCAGAACAGTGTATATCATATATGCTGATTACCTCCTTTCCAAAATGAGTGATTTAGGGGTCAGGGAGATTCTGTTTATGAGTGAAGTTATAAAAAAATAGAATTCAAGTCGATTAATGCTAAGGTGGAGTGAATTATTTTGTACATCACAGTCTGAGTGAACCTGGACTTATGATAGGCATCAGATTGTTTCTCCTCATAATAAATACTTTTTTGGGTGGTTTGGAACATTTTCAACTCTAAAATGTCGATTTTCCCAAAATGACCCACAGTTTGTTCCTGCCCTAGGCAGATTGAAGTCCATCATTTGCAAATATTGAGACATCACTTTCAAGCCTCAATGTAGTTAAGGCCTTCAGATTAGCCTCTACTTTGTCCCCAGGAGCACCTAGTTTGTCCCCATGTATCAGCTATGTTTCCTCTTTTGCTCACAGACACTTCTAATTTCCTTATCTGAGTCCTTCTGTTTGCAAGGTAAATTCCAAGGCAGGTTACTTTATTATAAGCTCTCCAATTCCATCATATCCTCCAAAAAATATATAAACAAGGCAAGGGTAACAAAACAAAAAACATGTGGAAATCACTGTAGTCCAGAAAGTGCACAGGGTGCAGCTAAAAAGAAAATGTTATTGTAGAAGTTCTTGGATGTTTCTTGAAATGGCTTAAAATTTGGTCCACTCACAAATATCTTGGTTGGATTTTAGATGCTCTTGTTTTACCACCATAGTTTTCCCTATCACCCCTTTCCTCCCCAGTTAACTACCAGGAAAAAATTTCAAACAAAAATTAAAGTTCAACTTACAGGAACTCTAAATGATACTTAAATTCATGTCAATTTTTATTAAGAACATTGTACATTATACAGAACTTAATATATGAGCCCTAAAATAAACAACTCAATCTTGAGATTATAATATTATATAGGACAGAAACTGTGAATCATCAGTCTAATAGAATTAATTATGTAGCAATAGCATCAGAGTAAGATTTGCCAGGGCATGGGCATAACCTTTACAATACAGATGAACATAGATATGTCTTAAAATAGTAATCATCCTGTTCCTAAAACTGTATACATCAGACATTTTCCCATTATGGGATTAATTTATCAAAATTCATCCTTGGTTCTTTTTTGTCTCCGAGGCTAGATCTACACAAATGCATTCACTCAGCAAGTCCATGATTTCATAAAGCCTGTAGTGGTGTGTGTGTGTGTGTGTGTGTCTTAGGTTAGGGGAAGACAGGGAAAGAATTTTGTTGTAAAATAAATAAGTCAACACCCACATATAACTATATAAACTAGAATGAGTTCTATGGAAATATAAATGAGTATAAAAGGATAAAGTGTGATATGGTGAGGGAAGAGGTTGGTATTAATAATGGCGGCAGTTTACATTTATTGGCTGCTTAGTATGTGATGGGCAATTTTTGAAGTGTATGTGTGTGTACATCCATCTAATCCTTACACCACCCTATTAATTAAATACTATTCATCTTACCACCATTAAACAGACTGGGAGTCTGAGGCACAGAAAACTTTAAGTCACTTACTCAAGGTTTGCCTTGCTAGTAGGTGGCAGGACTGAGAGTTGCTCCCAAGCTGTCTGATTCCAGTGCCTGGGCAGCATCCTGCCTATCAGAAATGAATGTGATCCCCTATGACTGGGTCAGAAAAACTGACATCAAATGTAAATATCTTAATGGCTCTCAGGAAGATGTTTCCATCACTATCATTTTGTTAAAAACATAAATTACCAGTTAAGGCTGGTACAGTCTTCTCTTCCCCTGGAGCCTAAAAGGTGAATGAAAGTAGAACTGGAAAATTCACCGCCCTCAAGCAGCATATTCTAACCTCCCCAAAAGAAGCTGTGATAATTTAAAACACATTCACATCTTTTTAACATCTAATTATTTTAGAGTAACAATGTGAATAAATTAAAAGAGCTTTCATGATGAGTGATAGGCAAACATACATCTGAGTTACTGAAAAGAATCAAGTAATGGTATACTTCAATGTGATAATCACTAATTGCCTATTGTACTGATGATGACAGGAAAATAATTCACCACTCTTTGAATGGCAGACCACTAACTTCACTTGTAACTGCATTAGTGTCTTTTTTCATTTCGCTTTCATTTAGCTTGCTTGCTTCTGCTATTATGAAGTGATCTCTCTTTCTTGTTCTGAAAAGGGTTACTTTCCTTATGGATGAAAAACATTGATTTTGAGCTATTGCTTACCTAGCCACTAAAAATGCTTTTACAGGCTGGGAAATGGACACAGAGATATGGAAAAATACTTGCTCAAAATATTACATGAGACAGTCTATACTTTAAGCTATTCTGATAAATGTAGAAACAACACGGGATTGAAAGGCCTACAATTAAATGAATAGTCAATAAATGATATTAAAATAGGTATTTAAAACTATAATCAATAATATATATGAAATAACCCACCTAATTTTACAAGTTATTGCACAATTGAAACAATGTTTTCATTCTTAAATATTTTACACAAAACTATCACTTTGATTCCTAAGCCAAAGGCTTTAAAGTAATCTTATATATTCAAATGACAGTCTCACAAATTGACTTGTTCTTGAAAAATAATATAGCAGCATGAAAAATGTATAAGCATTCATGCATATACATTTTTTTAATTGTGCTTATGTCTTCCACTAGAGTAAATGTGTATATCAAGTTTGAGGCCTCTGGTGAATATTCTTATGTACACAAACAAGAATTTAGGTTGTTAGGAGAATAAGAAACCTGAGGATCCAAGAACATCGTAAGCCAAAAAAGTTATTCTGGGTTGTCAAAAAGCCCTGACTCTGATACATGCTGATAGCAACCTTTCTATCCTATGAATACAGTAAATAGATATGTGGATTCAGACCCACAGGCACGCACCGATAGCCCAGACCAACGTGGATATAGGCAGCCCTTTATGTCTGCTCTGACTTTGGCTTTTGCAGCTGCTGTTTTCTCAGTGTTGTCTCCGGGGCAGTTTCCTGTTGCCATAGCTGATGGCCTGCCCACGCCTGCCTGGGCTTTTCAAGTGTCAACACTCCCAGGCCGGCTGCAGTGGTCAAATGCTTGTTAATGAGATATAGCAGCTGGGTAGGGGTGAACCACTGAGACGGATAAAGGAATGCCGCTGGTGCAGGAAGCGATGCCTTTTGAATCTTTTCAGCAGGGTGAAAGCTTTCAAATCAAAGAGGGTATGTTGTATTCATTAATAAACCCAAGTTCCCATGCAGTCACATTAAAGCCAGCAGTTTAACTTTGCATCAGACAGGTGAATTTCCCCCAGATTTTACCCTGAAAGACAATGAACAAGAAAACAAGGCTTTAGCTTGGGACAAAGCAGCACTTCCTCATCTGTGGGGCTGACCGGACTGCTAAACCAAGCAAGCGTTGTCGCATTCTTTTTCAATTTATCCTTTTGTCCATGTATTTGTGTGTGTGTGTGCGCGCACGCTCGTGTGCATGTTTCAAAGCTCATAGCAACCACTCCTGCTTCCTTCTCTTGGGTCTTTTAGCCTGAGCATTTTCCCCCCTTTCTTTTAAAACCTATCAAGAACAGAATTAACAACTTAACAACTACTGGTGAGGAAAAAATACATAGGCGTGGATGTGAGCACATATGGCCCCCGTCTCAGATGGAATAAAGCTGCACATTCCCATTCCCTACCCCCATCCCAACCTGTAGCTGAGCTGGTTTCTCCAGGGGGCTATAGAGGTTGGCAGCATTGCGAGACAGCTCCAACAGCTGGGAGAAGCCGGAAGAAAGAAAGAAAGAAAGAAAGAAGAAGACATTGAAAGCATCTAACTGGCAGGGAGCCCCGAATATAGTGTTGACGAAAGCATTATTATTTTTAAGTGCATTTGCTAGACAGTTGGACTCAGACCCACAGGGAATGAAAATAGGCCAATACATAACATCAGAGATGGATTATCTATTTTAGGGTTTTTTGAGAGAATTAAGAAAGAATGGCATAATTTTAGGAGCAGAGACAGGTACCTTGGACCAACTGAGATCTAGAGATACGCTTGCGTCTCACTGTCTCCAAGTATTCAACAATCTTATGAGTTAGCTAATGATTCACCAAGCCTATCTAATCACTACAAATCAAAGGCAGAATCTACATAGTATACTGATGACATTTTTAACTGCAAAGAAGACTAGGGATCTAAGGAAATTTAGAGTGGGAGACACGCATTCTTTAAAGCACTTCAGTTTTTAAAATATTCATGCATTGATTTCTTTTAGGCACCAAGTCTTATAAGAAGGCCTTTAACTTATACGGAAAGAAAAACGGAGATGTCATTTATTGGGTACTTAGAATGTGTCAGGCACTGAGCTTGACACTTTAATTAAAAAGGAATATATATAAAAACATGTATATATAAACCACAAGGTAATGTTGTACAGTAAGTCTATGAAGCCTTTTTTACTAACTAGGACCCTCAATTGGGGAGAGTTGATATCAACTACCCAAGGCCATAAATGATAGTTACATTTTAAAGAGAAGAACGTTTTCTTCTTTTTTACTCTGCCTGCACTTTGTATTTTGCCATATTGCTTCTTGGATTGCGCCAAATCATCCTGACCTATTAGTAAAGTCTGATAAAAAATGAACAAATTATTACTAATTCAGAATATTCAGTGCTGTATATAAGTGGGTATATATATAATATATATGGGGCTGGGGTTAAGAAAGATATATTATTACTAAATATCCAGAAATACTCAAGAAAAGTGCCATAGTTGATTTCCATGAAGTCTGAATTTCCATTAGATTTAATGGAGGTCACTATGGGGTATGTTATATTCATATCCCATAATTTAAATAGCACCCCAGTAATATGTATTTTTGTAGAACCCCAGGATGAGATTACAATGGATGAGAAATAAAAAAGAGAGTAGGATCTGGAAAAGGTCCTTGGTTGAAATCTATAGACAGTGTCTCCTCTCTCCTTGCTCTGTACCTAGCCACTTCACTTCTCTATGCAAGTTTGGGAAGAGCCTGCTGCATCACAGTAGAGATCTAAAGGGGTTCTGTCCAGAAAAATTCTGCCAAAATATGACAACTCATATCTACTTAAAGAGCATTGGCAAACGGTTGGTCTTTGAAAACTTCATCTCTTTACGCCTTCACTCCAAGTTCTGATCATCTCCCAGGAGCTGCTGAGTCTTGTCTTTCCAGCAGGGAGGAGGTGACAGCAGCAGTCTGACTCATCTGGAACCACTCTCTCTTCCCTGGCACCCAGAAATGTGTCTGTCTTCTTAATAGTATCTAGTCCAACAGTATAATATGGTAAAACTGGGCATCTATCAGGAGCCTATAGCACTTCCTCCCACTGAGGGTCAAACACAGACACACATCTCTGAGTCTTCTAAGCGCCTCACACCTGCACTCTTGCCTGTGTTCCTCTGCCTTTGAATTCACTGGACTTAGTAGTTACTCAGTAGTTACCAAAACAGTGCACAATCATTGCAGTTTCTATGTAAAACAAAACAGAAACCTCATTCCCCGGAGCACACGTGCACTTAATGTAAGTTTGGCATTTGATAGAATTCTGCATTTTGTTCTTTTCTGCCTCTCCTACATGGGCTCTTATAGCTTTTGCCTTTTTTTTTTTTTTTTTCTGGAAAGATTTTGACTTAAAACTGAAAATATTCTAAGTGACAAGTAAGTAGCCCCTTCTCAAATAGAACCTGCAATAACATGCCTGGATTACATTAAGGAATGCTGGAGGGGATCCCAAAAACCAGTGTTTGAACAGTCAACCTGACAGAATCCTAGGACACCACTGAAAGAGCTCCTGTTACCTAACTGACTTAGTGCTGATCAGTGTAATCCGCATGATAATGCATTGTCTGACTCCAGGAACCTGCTGCAATAGCCAGCGGGAGGAGGAACAGAGAGCCCACTGGGAGTGTCCAAACCTCTGCCACAGTAATGAGACGTGAACTACGTTTCCTTCTGGCTCTGCTTTTGAGCAATGTGGACCAAGAAGTTTCAAAGAGTGAGATAACTTAGATTTATTAAGGAAAGTAAGTTGAACATGGAGACAAAAACAGAGAAAACCACAGAAAGAGATCAATAGCTAATGCCTAAATCCCAGGAAGCAGGGCAGTGAGAGTGAATTTCTTGGCAGGAAAACCAGATTGGTCTAGAAAGAAGTTTTGGGAAAATGTTTGAACCAGTCTCAACAGAATGAAAATGTTTCTAAATGAGCCCTTTGACTGGTTTTCTCTTGGGCAATGTGAAGACCAAATGAAGGAAGGATGAAGGTGGGATGTTTAAGTCTTTTAAAGATAACTTAAACTTTCCTGTGGCTAGTTAGCCCATTTCTGAGAGTTTATCTCAAGATTCTTCAAAGCATAAGAATGCAAAAGTAGACTTGCACTGGGTCTATCACCTCCCAAATCTGGGTTGAATGAGAAGGTCGCACAATTCCTGTCTCAGCACCAAAAACTTGGTACCATCAACTGTGACTTTTTGTCAAATCTCCTTCCAACTCAGGAAAAAAAAAAAAAAAAAATCCCCAATATTTATGATCAACAGTTTTTAAAAATAACACTTCTGTTGTGGATTATTCTTTGAAATTGTTTAATCACAAAGAAAGGTATATATATTTACACTCTGACTCTACTTCATTTCAGGCGATACTGCCCATGAAAAGGAGAGTTGACATAGAATGCCACTCTTGTTTACATCCTATGTCTTATCGTGCAGATAAGACTCAGAAAAGATAGAGGATACTAGAAGGTAGGAGAGGGAGAGAGAGAAGTGAACAATTAGAAGGTATAGTTTATAGCCTTTACATAATTTTGAGAGTTTTTATGTTAATCGGACAGCAAGGTAGAAAATAATCTTTAATGGCATGAATAGCAAGATGGTCCCGTTGACTATCAGCATAAGCTATAGTTAGATTACTGTTTCTTATCTCTTGTTCAAAGCTCTACATCAAAGGACTATTATCAGCTGTTCAAGTGGACAGCAAAGCCTTGCAATGCCTTAGAGCACTCAAGAGTGAGAAAAATTCGAAAGCATTCATTCTTGGGGTAAAGGTAGGCTTTTTATGTATTGAAGAGAAGAGAAAATGGCTGTTATTCTAGTCATGGTACGATAGCACTGGCAAGATAATAGGAACAGAATAAGTCTCTGGTAAATTAAGGTGCTTAATGAGAAGTTAGAGTACCAGAGCATTTGTATGAAACTGGAGCTTAATTCTAAACTGGACAGAAGTTAGAGATTGTATCACAGCAAAACCGTAAATTTGTTCCACTAATTTTCTTAGTGATTCATTCATTCAACAAGTACTTATTGAGAAACTATTATATACCAAGCTCTGTTACAGTGTTGGCAAAACTGCAAACTGCAAAGAGCAAAATAGACGATAATCCTGCCATCATAAAGGTTATATCTTAGAGATTATCATCATTTTGCTGTATAATAAATACAACCACATATCTTAGAGATTATTATTGATTTGCTGTATAATAAATACAACAGTGTTGAGACTGAAAAGATTGGCCATTTTTCTCTAACAAGGTATATGTAAGGTAAAATGCTGAAGTCTTATGATTAATCTTTGGAGAAAAGAGACATCTTATGTGATGTAGTACAGAGCTTAATTTGATGGGTTTTGTGGGGGGTGTGTGTGTGTGTGTGTGTATGTGTGTGTGTGTGTGTTTTGGTGGACAAGGGAGGCATTTTAAAATGTGGAATTCAGAAGATATCAGAGAGAAGGAATTATTTTGGGGAGAGGTGATAGATCTTAGAGGCACTCTATAGTTCTTTCATCCAAGATCACAGCATTGTCTAAATATATATATATATATATGTATATATGTGTGTGTGTGTGTGTATATATATATTTATTTATTTATTTATTTTCTAGAACCCCCTGGGACATTTCCTTTAGGGCCACATGGTTGCAATTCACCCCACTCAAGGCAAAGGAGAACTGTATCAAGAAGATGCACTGAGTACAAGAAAGTAATAATGAGGACCAAATCCACAGATAGATGAGGGGCTATTACCAAGGAAAGGATGCATCTGGAATTTAATCGTTTAGTCAGCACTATTCCTGCTAAATATTGTTTGGTGCATGGAAATAGAGAAAGTATTACCTAATGATGATACAACCTGGATTTGAAAAGTAGAAAGGTGGTCTCTTTTAAAAATGTAAGGTGTGACTTGTTACATTTTATAGAAGTTCAGAGCAACAATAAAATAATCATTGGGACAAATCCTTATCTTTAAAGATAAGGATTAAAGGATTAAATGCAGTATAGTGTATTTTCAAGTGGAAGGACAATAGGGAAGTTCTCTGTAGAAAAGGCCCATCTGTTTGAAGTACTTTATTTTATTTCTTTACCTTTGCCTTGTATTAGGCTCTTTCTTCTGCATTCCCCTAAAAGTTATGTGATATTTTGTTTTTCAGTCCACTCTTGTTGGGTTCTAATATCTTTTGCCTAGTAATACAGATTGTAGCTGATTTGATTATACATAACATTTGCTTTTGCAGGTCAATGTCCATGGATCTGTTATACCCTCATCCATCCACACAGCACACTCAAAAAACCAAAACCAAACAAACCAACAACAAATAACTAACAGATCAACTGCAGACTAGTCCCAAAGGAGGAAATCAACCCTTTGATTTTAATCTTCGATAAATCCCAGTACAAACAATGTTCAGTTGTTCACACTCAATTTTAATTTTAGCCACATTATTTCAATATCAAAATATATTTTTAAAAATCAAAATGTATAAATTATTACCAAGGTTATAGTATGAAAAAGCCATACCTCATTTTTCTAAAATTCTTTAACAGGCATTTATAGGATAGATACATCTATTCCAAACTATTTTTTAGCCATCTGTTTTGATTCAGTGAGTCTTGCAGTTGGCATGCGCTAAAACTTTAATTCCAAATGTGATGCCATTTTTTTTTTTTTTCTTTTTCAAATTGGGTCACTGTAATAAAAGGAAATGATGTTTTCTTCACACAATAGAAGTAGCCCAACTAAATAGTGCACACAAAAATTCTCTTAGGGAATTAAATGAAATAAGCTTGTTTTTGAGGAATGGCCAAAGGTCAATATTAAAAGCAGCTTGTCTTCTATCATATATGGTAGTTTAGGAGGTTTATAAAAGCCTAGTGAATACAGAAGCAGCATTTTAAGTAATCTTCAGAATAAGGAAACACAAAGGCTGGATCCAGTTGACTGAAATGGGGCTGATGCAATCCACTGTCTCCTCGGTGGACTGAGCCACAAGTAATATAAACCATGAAGATAATTGGTGTGATTAGTCATGCCAAAGTGGAGTTTAGCAGTCACCTATAGATAGCCTGCTAAAGTCCATATTGTTTCAGTTCTCTCCCAATCTAACAGGCTGTTAGAAGGCATTATTAAATGCAGGTGTCCCTCATCCAGGAAAACAGGTTAACAAAATTCCAAATTCTCAGAAGAGTTCCTATGAAATAATTCAAACTGGAGTTAGAATTTTCCCTGCAAGTTCCCCTTAAAGTATAAACTGCTTTATGCAAGTAAGCATTGTTTGATTTGCAAAAACTTAAATTGTACTAAACATTTCTATGACACATTCATTGTGTAAAACAGATGGTACATGAATCAAAATCTCAACTTTTATTGAATGTTAAGCTCAGAGGAACTGATTTATTCTAGATTACTCTAAGTTCAAAAGCCCATTTTACACAAAATAATGGAGAGCAAAGGATAACCAATCTGACCACAGCAGTCACAAATCTTAAAGATTGAACCCAACCATCATCACATTGCAAACTTTTAAAATATAGAATGTCCAAGGCCCTACACCATTTTTAATCTATATAATGTTGACTGTAGTGTATGAATCCTTCAACAGTCACGATTCAAGTTTGACCTTTCACTTTCTTATCTAGAGAAAATTTCATTTTCAAGTACCCAAGAATATTTAAACTATTTAAAGTATTTCAAGAGAACTTTTGGCACATGTCACCCAAGCTCAATAGCTAACAGTTGCTGCCACCTATAGGCCCAATCTCAAGAGAAAGGGCTGGGACATGAACAGAGGTTTTCATGTTTCAAAGGCAGAGTTCAACAAAGCAAGTTTTTTCCTTGTTAAAAATAAAGTCGGTATCCATAAACTGTTGATGCAACTCTCTGAAAAAATGAAATTAACTGTGACAAATTTCACTTCTTTCATCAATGGCATGCTATTTAAACCACCTTATAAAGGGCAAGAACTTTAAAGCATCAGCCTTTCTACTCACAAAGCAACCAAAGGAAACAAAATGAAGCAAGTTAACCTAGTCTTCAGTCACATCTAATTGTGATTTTCATGGCTATATAATCGATGTGAAAATGAGTGACAAGGAGATACTGTCTTTTGCACCTACTAGCATGTATCACATGTGACAGTCAGGATTCCTTTAGATTCTCTCCCATCTGGAGATTTTGTGAACTCTTCCTTGTGTCAAATAAAGTAAAAAGAAGAAGAAAAGTGAATCCATATAAAAACTCAGAATTAGATCTCATCCTCAGGATTTCTTTTTTCAGTAAAATGGAGATAAAAATGACTACCTTAAAATTTCATTTAAAAAATTATATTTACGTATGTGTATATATATTCATTGATATTTATATATATACATATATATACACTCAATGAATAGCATATAGCAAGTTATAAAAATGTTCATCCTGTTACACTCACTAATTCTGTAGTATTCTACAAGTCATTTCATAATTGGACTTTTGTTTTTTCATTTGTAAAATGAAGAACTTAGACTAAGTAATTTCTAGATTCCTCCTACACTGAATATTCTAGCATAAGGCATTTGAATTTGGCATTCTCTCTACCCACGCCAGTTGGACCCATTTCTGTATTTGGGCTAACCTTATGCTGCATGAATGGTTGGAGATCAAGTCCCTCCAGCCATGTGTTCCCTCTATATTTCAGGACACAAAATAATAAGAAAAAAGTTATAACTTTTCTTCATATGGCTGATGTCCATTTCACTATTCTTAAATACAACTATCCCCCTTCTTATAAACTAACTATGCCCCCCCTCCCCAGAATTCATGTTGAAGACCTAACCCCTATTGCCTTAGAATGGTACTGCCTTAGAGACAGGGTCTTCAAAGAGGTGATTAAGTCAAAATGAGGTTGTTGGGGGTGTGCCCTAATTCAATTCCTATAAGAAGAAGAAATCTGGACACAGAGAGAGACACAAGTAGTGTGCTCACAAAGAGGAAAGACCACATGAGGATACAGCAAAAAGGCACCAGAAAAAGACAGTATCTACAAGTCAAGAAGAGAGCCTTCAGAAGAATGTAACCCTGCTGACACCTTGATCTTGGATTTCAAGCCTCCAGAACTGTGAGAAAATGGATTTCTGTTGTTTAAGCCACCCAGCCTATGGTATTTGGTCACAGCAACCATAGCAAATTCATACACCCCTTGAACTAACTCTGAGACTTTTTGAACAGTTTGGTCCTTGAACAACACTGGTTTGAACTGCAGGGATCGAGTTCAGTAAAAGTTGCATGGACTGTCCTGACTCTCCTGTTTCCACTTTCACCTCCTCGACCTCTTCCTCCTCTGCCACCCCTGAGAAAGCATAATCAACCCCTCCTCTTCCTCCTTTTCCTCAGCCTACTCAACATGAAAACAATGAGGATGAAGACTTTTAGGATAATCCAATTCCACTTAATGAATACTAAATACATTTTATCTTCCTTCTGATATTCTTAATAATATTTTTTTCTTTTCTCTAGCTACTTTATTGTAAGAATACGGCATATAATACTTAGAGTGTACAAAATATGTGCTAGCTGACTGTTTATGTTATTGGTAAGGCTTCCAGTCAACAGTAGACTACTGGTAGTTAGGTTTGGGTAGAGTTAAAGGTTATACGCAGATTTTCAATTGTAGGGAGGTCAGTACCCCTAACTTCTGCATTGTTCAAGAGTCAATGGTATTTATGCTCTCAGACTCCTTATATTTAAAATAGAGATAATACTTTCTTTGAAAGTTATAAGATTAAAAACAATGATTTATATACATAGCCTACTGTGCATCTAACACAATGCAGTGGCTCAAACATTAATCCTTTTTCTTACTTAGTCCTGCCTCTGCTGTTAAGTGAATAATCTTAGGAATGTAATTTCACCTATTTTTTCCCTTCCAGTAGCCACCTAGTCTCTGTGTACATTTAATACGACAGAATATTTTTATAAATATTTATATGGAATATATTTTGTGAAACTATATCCATTAAATGCAGTTAGTTATATTTAACAAAATGTATGTTGAAAATAAAAAATGCATATGAAATCAAAACCATCTTAATCAATCTGGACTATACAGATGCCATTTCTGGGTGAATTCTTAGACTTGCTCTGCAAAGCATCATGGACTTTACCATTAAAACACTTCAAAATCTAAATGTTCGTTCAAATCTTATCTTAGGGATACGTATCTGCTGAGCTTCCAAAAAGTTAACAGATGATCAAGATCTATTAATATATGTTTTTCTCTTCCTACCTTCTAGCAAAGGCCCAAACAAGAAAGCCAGAGGTGCTTCTCTTACACTCCCCGTCTTCTCTCCTCCCAGCACTCCACCTTCCATTACATCCCATTCTCGGCCTTGTTATGTCAGTACAGGCTTAATTAGTATCTTCCTAATACACTTTTTAAAAATTTATTTCTAAATATTTTGCAAACTAGTATAGCTTAGCGTTTATACAAACAAAATATGTAACTATACTTGTAAAATGATACTAATTCAAGGAAGGGAAACTTCCACAAAGAACATTTTACTTTTCTTTTTCTATAGGCCCAATCCCCTAATCTTTTTATTTCTGTCTTCTCACTTTCCTCCACCCCAAAACCCAAAGCAGAAACTTTTCAGAAGCCCATGAAAAAAAGAAAAAGAATGAAAACAAATATAAGCTAAATGTTTTTGCAAACCTTGGAAAATGAGCTGTTCTACTTCAGTCCAAGTTTTTTGGCAAAGATCCAGGATTAAATAAGAACAAGATCACATACCTACAGTGAAAAGTGAAAATGTATATAGTGTAAAACTAAGTGGAGGACTAAACAGTTACACATCTAATTGAAGAAAAAGCTACCTTTGGTAATCAGGTAAAACCTGGAATTTTTCTCATATGTGACAGCATTTTGTGACTATCATAATCTCACCATGTAAGAGAATAAGAAATATAGCAAATTTTCAAAATGAGAAATGCTTGAATAGATAATAAAACCTGAGGAACCTTATCTTTATCATAAGTGGCAAATACACAAAAAGAGAAAAATAATTTGAAACTAAAAAGGACAGTCATACATTTATCTATCTAGTTCTTGAGATACAAGTAATGCAAAGTATGATCAGTTATTTAAGAAACGGAACAATAAAGAGAAAAGAAAGAAAGAAGTAGACATCTATTAAAACTTCAGTTAGTATCTTTGGTGGACACTTAATTACTGACTCAATTCCACTCACAACACCTCTTGAAATACCTCCCAATGATTAATCTAGTGTAGCCATGTGACTTAATTCTGAACAGTGCTATGTAAGCATCAGTCACTGTGTAGGACGTTCAGGAAAGTATTTTAAAATATGTAGATATCTTTAGATATAAAAAGATATAGATTAGGGCTGGGAGCGGCGGCTCACGCCTATAATCCCAGCACTTTGAAAGGCCAAGGCAGGCGGATCACCAGATCAGGAGATTAAGACCATCCTGGCCAACATGGTGAAACCCCATCTCTACTAAAATACAAAAAAATTAGCTGGGCATGGTGGCCCACGCCTGTAGTCCCAGCTACTCGGGAAGCTGAGGCAGGGGAATTGCTTGAACCTAGGAGGCGAAAGTTGCACTGAGCCAAGATTGTGCCACTGCACTCCAGCCTGGCGACAGAGTGAAACTCCGTCTTAAAAAAAAGAAAAAGAAAGAAAAGATATAGATTAAATTCAGTCTTTGACTTTTATCTCTTCTTCTTGTGTGGAACCTGATGTGATGTCTAAAAGCTCAGTAACTCTCTTGTGACCATGTAGGGGTAAGCATGAGGAAAGAGGCCCACATGCTAAAGATGACAGACCTTCAAAATGGACAGACTGTCTTTACTAGAACAACTCCAATCTGCCTATCCCCAGATTCTTGCTGCAAGAGATAAATATACTCTTTTGTTTTTGAAGCTACTGTAAGTGGATTTTCTACTACTCATGGCCAAACACACTTACAATTGATACAATATCCTCAAAGAGATTCATAAGATAGTTCATCCTTAAAACAAGAACAGTTTGCTATGAAAAGGGAACAACCAGAGAATTTGAAACATAAGATTGGCAAATAAAAAAAATACAATGGGAAGACTAAAAGAGTAAAATCATTTTCTGTCATTATGAAACAAACAGCAGAAGCATAAAATATGAAATGAAAGTTGAGATAAATGGCAGATGAACTAAGGGACACAAAATTTGGTCCAATAATATCTTTAGAGAGAAAAGAACACATGGAAGAATAGAACCAAAAAATTTGAGAGAGCTTTTTTCCACCTCTGAACTGAAGTAAAGCATACACATGAAACTGAAAGGAAATACTAAATGTCAAACAAAATGAGTGGAAAAAATGTCTATAGTATGGCACATTATAAGGAAGTTTCAGAATGTAAGAATACTGAACAGATCTAACAAGCTTCCAAGAAGAAAATACAAGAATTTTTATCTACAAAGAAATTTTCGGCCGGGCGCGGTGGCTCAAGCCTGTAATCCCAGCACTTTGGGAGGCCGAGACGGGCGGATCACGAGGTCAGGAGATCGAGACCATCCTGGCGAACACCGTGAAACCCCGTCTCTACTAAAAAATACAAAAAACTAGCTGGGCGAGGTGCCGGGCGCCTGTAGTCCCAGTTACTCGGGAGGCTGAGGCAGGAGAATAGCGTGAACCCAGGAGAGGGAGCTTGCAGTGAGCTGAGATCCGGCCACTGCACTCCAGCCTGGGCGACAGAGCGAGACTCCGTCTCAAAAAAAAAAAAAAAAAAAAGAAAAGAAATTTTCATCAGACTTTTCATCATCAATGGAGGATGCTATTAGAAAAACGTATTAAGAATGTATTTAAAGTTCTATAGGCAAATGAGTTTCAATGTAAAGTTGTGCATTCAACCAAACTATCATTTGAGGGTATAATAAATGATATAATAAGGAATCTGACTCCATTCTTCATATTTCAACACTGGACGTTTTCAATCTCCACTCCTCTCTCTTCCCCTCTTGCCCCATATGTCGGCAAACTGATAGGAAGGACCCTGCACTTCCTTCCTCGGCACTATCAGGAATTTCAAATTCTCACCCTGGCTTTACCTGCTAACCACAATAAAGTCATAGTCACTTGTTCCTTCATTCAAGTCATTTCTGATTGGCTTTGGTACCTGCCCTGCTATCCTCAGAAAGCCCCATTATGTATTTTTACACCAACTTGGGGAATGTATGATGTCATCAGTCTCAACACTTAAATCAATTTTGGGTGGAGAATTGATCCTGCCCACTGCAAAGCAACCTCAAGACAGAGGCTAAATAATTTTCTAATATACAAGGCCACAGAAACCTAACTTTCTGTGCAATCTCTCTGAAAAAATAAAAATCTTTTGAAGATATTCTCCAGAAATGCACAAAATGTTCCCAAGATGATATCCACTAAAAAAAGAAATGTGATTCAAGACATAGAGGACTTAATCCAGGAGCACGATGAAAATAAATCCTGAGATTTCTATGGCAGGTCCAGAAATGAGTCAGACCAAATTAGAATAGGCAGTTAGAACTCTGAGAAGTGAAAATTTCTAGAACTTCCTGACAAATAGCATTATTAAGAAGCTTAAACTTCTTAATGATTTATAAACTTTTTAAATATATAAAAAAGGGTTTATATAAAAATGTTTCTTACATCAACAAAAATAAAGAGAGATAATTGAAAATTTCAGGGGGAAAGCTCAAAAAAATTTAAAATGAAAACAAGTAAATTAAAAAGAGAAATGATTTTGAGCATCAATTTTTTTAAAATCCATCTTTGATATTTGTTTAGTGATAAAAGAGTTATTATTTACTTATCTGTGATTCAAATTATACTAGTTGGTTCTTCAGAAAAAATATACACATAATTACTGTATTATAAATCTTTTTAATTACTTTTTAATTTTAGAATCAACCTACAAAGCACAGAAGACTTACCTACAGTGTCGTATTAGAATGCAGTTGTTAAAAATCTCAACAATGAAAAATAACATCTTAGCTAGCAGATGCCTGAAATAAAGATGGAGAGGAAAAGAGGCGAGATGTAAAAAGATGTTAACTGATAGATTCTGAGAGTGGGAAATCAAAAGATACAGTGAACATTCGAAAAAACAAGAATGAGATTTAAGTACATTATTTAAAGTCAAGATAAAAAAAATAGAAGAACTAAAAAACATAACCAACGACACCTGGGATTCAAAGGGGAGAAGAAATGAGGGAAAGGAAATAACACAATAAATGTCTTACTTCTTGGAGCAGAGCATTATCAAAACTGTTTACAATCATAGGTCAAGAAATAAGGCCATACTAGTAGTCATCCCTAGAAAGACTAAAAACAATAAGAGTTCGTTTTTAACTCTACCAGTTTGGTTATCTCTAGTAAGCGGGACTGCAAAGAAAAAAAATCATTGAAAGTAGAAACTTTAATTTTATTTTCTTCTAGAACATTTGTAATTTTTTTTACCATGCTCTATTATACATTGACATATATTTAATTCCAGATCATCCATTTACTAGGTATGTGACTTATGTGATATGTTTCAAATTGCCTAATTTCTCTGTATCCCAATCACCTCACTTGTAAAACACAAATAAAAATTATACACACTTCATGGATTGTTCTGAGAATTAAATGAAGCACAATCCTCCAAGAACTCTGACCAGCTGAACTTTCACCTTCTCATTTATGAAATAGTGTCTCTCGTGAATTAGCCGAAAGTAAAGCAGTAAAGCAGTATTGGGAGGAGAGTTACCAAAAACTGAGAAGTCATGTTGAACTCATGGTGAGTTAAAAAAAAATGTATCTTTTCCTTTTTTTTTTTTTTTTTTTTTTAAATGAACCAATGCTAGCACCTCCTCTTCATCCATCCTTTATAGAAGCTCTTTCTGGACCCAATATCAAGATTTTACATGTAGACTCATTAGGAGCCATCTGCAAAGATTTAGCCATCATTCAGGGTAATCAGGGCCAATGTCTTTGTGTAGGTTTTCTATATCCATAAGAGAATATGGATTTTCAAAACTGGAAAAGCGTCTGGAAGTGGATTCAACAAGGGCCTTCTTTCCCTGCAGTTGGAAATCAAGAGCACTGATTTTAAGTAAAGGGGTGCCTGAGTTATCCAAAATAAATCTTTGAGCTTTTTGTACTTTTGAGCTCATTATGAACCTCTCTAAAAAACCTACAGTAAAAGCACAATATGGAAGAAAGCCTATTTGCCCAAACCAGGATTAATAATAATGGTGCAAAGAGATGCTTTACTTTGTTCACTTTTAAGAGGTGTTTCAGGTGAGGACCTTCTTAAACACGAAATGCAAAATTCAATGCTAACAACTACAGTGACCATCTTTAAATTCTGTCTGCCCGTGGGCTGTGAATGTCACCTTCTGTTAGAGGCTTGCAATGTTTTTATTTTATTATTACTATTACTTTTACAACAAGGAGAGTTTCTAAGGTTAAATGACCTAACTGACAGCAAACTCATCAGAAACCCACCTTCCTTATCTGTAAGATCCTCTTGTCAGCAGTTAGTAAAAGCACAATATGGAAGAAAGCCCATTTGCCCAAACCAGAATTAATAATAATGGTGCAAAGAGATGCTTTACTTTGTTCACTTGTAAGAGGAGTTTCAGGTGAGGACCTTCTTAAACACGAAATGCAAAATTCAGCCTATTAACTATTGAATATGTATGTTATAAAGAAAAATTATTTGTTATTTTACAACGTCTTTTGTAATAGACAAACATCTAAAACTGACAGCATGAGTGGCAGCCGTAGAAAGGCATATACATGTATTCTTCTAGGATCTTTAGCTTTAGCAAACTGAAACTTAAGGCCAAATGAGGATATTTTGGATAGTGCTTTATTGACAATATAGTTTTGCAAATATATGTATTTTATTTTTATTCAAAGATAAATTATTCAAATGAGAAATTATCTTATAGCCTCTTAAATTTAAGAATCTAAGAGCAAGGCACTTACTATTAGCAACCCACCAAATCATGTTTATTTGAAATAATTCTTCCACATAATATATTCAATTAAAAAGGATTCATTGAATACTGTCTTTATTCTGATCCTTGTAGCATTTTGTTGTATGAGACAAAAAATAATTTAGAAGTTTGTGATAAATACATATTTAGAAGTTTACAAATAGATAATAAAAATGAAAATAGCTGGAGATACTTCTGCAATTACTTCTTTGCATTAGTGATGAGCCTGCTCACCTATGGTTGTTCTAATGAACACCTTGTCCCCTTGGTAATGATAGTCTCGCTCATTATTTACTCTTCTATACCCTTAATAGGATGGTTTAGTCTTTCAAATCAGGCACTTTGTCTCTTCATCCTATGTAAACAGGACCTAGTAAAAATATGTGGTACATAGCACTCAATAAACAGCTGTGTATAACTGAGCTTCCTCTAACCATAAGCCTCTGGAGTCAGGCAATTGGGCTTCAAATTCTGCCTCTTGGGCAAGGTATTTAAGCTCTTCAAGCCTCAGTTGCCTCATCTGTAAGTCAGAAACAATCTTTACCATAGTGTATGGTGATAGCTAAAGGAAATAGAAGAAAAATTCCTAGCATATTTTAAGTAGTCAATAAACATTAGTTACTATCAAACATCTTAATGAACTGGTTTATCTTGGCCTCTACCAACATTCCATTCTTGAAATGCTGAATACTTAGAAGGTGTTGAACAATTGTTTAATGAATAAGTCAATAGACTAAAACAATGTGGTATAATGAAATTAACATGAATAGAATTTGAAATCAGATAACCTGAGTCTGAGTCCCAGCTCCAAAAACTTAGGAAATCATTCAACTGTTTGAATTCTGTTTCCATACCTATAAAATTAAAATAATATTATTCCACAGAGACTTAAACTGGAAAATCTTTGTAAAATGAAATATATGAAGCAATTATCATTTTATTATTATTGTTACCTAATATTGAGACAACCAATAAGAAGTAGTCAATCAAATTTGGATAACAGGTACGAAGACATAAACAAACATGGTCTACTTCAGATTTGCATTGTTTAACTGGGTGTGTTACCATCCCATAAGGAAATCCAGAAAGAGTAAGAGAAAAAGAGGACAAAAAACATTAGCAATGTAGACAGAAGAGATTTGTCTATATTGTTCATTCAAATAAACTTGTTTATCTAAATACAGTTAAGTCAGTGGAGGAAACACAGTCTGTCATAACTAGTTTTTACTAACATAAATGCTTTACTCTATCAAAGCAATGTCACTATTTTCTGAAAGGAGACTGCCTCCTGATATCATAGGAAATAAATTGTAGATCCAGAGCTAAAGAGACAGAAACAAAGGCTTCTGATTTTTCAGCTCTAGAAAAATCTCTTCATTGTCTGTATACATTTATCATTTTTGTCTGCTAAATTACATTGATGATTAACCTAATCTCAGTTAAAAATGTATGTAAGTGTAATACAAATAAAATAATGCTAGTATATGAAAATAATATTCACCATTTTATAGCCCTAGCTAAACAATACAAATATTAGATTGCTGCCAAATAAAATCATTTTAAAGTTTATCATTAGTTTTGAGTACAAAACTGACAACATTTTATAAAGTAAATTTTGTGTTTATTTGAAGTACTGGATATGATTATATATTACCTTGGAAATTTCTCAGTGCCCATGAGTTTGTTCAGCACCTATGCTGCTTAAGCATATTATTGAACACCAGTAAAAGTGTGATAGGTGGATGTCTAAATGAAATATAGCCAGCCACTGTGAGGCAGCCTGAATTAGACCCCAAAGTGGCTCACATATCCTTATTTCAAGAATTTTACATGAAAAACAATTCAAAGTGAAACTGATTTTTAATCTTGATAAATAATACTAAAACCCATTTTAAGAAATATCAGAGAAAAAGAATTATTTATATTTTAATATCTAATTTATATCCTAGAATTTATCTACAAAACCCAGGCGACAGAGCGAGACTCCGTCTCAAAAAAAAAAAAAAATAAAATAAATAAAGTGATATACACAGAAATACATTATGTAACGAGGAGTTTTAGCTGAGACTGTACTTATCTCCCGAAATTGCTAAATAGGCTCTCATTTTAAAGGACAAGCAGATTGCTTCTCTAGAAGTGGAGCCTCAGATTCTTTCTTTTTTGCTGAAATTGCAAGATCTTACAAGAGCTAGGTTATGAAGGAAAACATTTTCTTGTGGCTGGAACTGTATCTCTGCACATGAGGATTCTTTTAGTAAAATGCCTTCTTTCCTGGACCTGGGGGTGTGCAGATAGAAAAGACATCAATTAGGATAGACTCCTTGTGGAACAGGTGAGTCAGCCCCAATCAGTTTAAAGCAAGGAGGAGAAGCTGAAACCTATCAAGGTGAAGCCAGCCAAAAGCTCAGCAGAGAGGTGCCCACAAGAAAGACAGTAAGGGGCCTGTATCTGAGACTCTAAGAGCACCCATATCTAGCATTCAGTCTTGAGGTCTGTGCACAGATTCCCTTCTGTGGCTCTCTAAGTCTTCAGTAAAGTTACAAGAATGTAAACTCTGCATGGGAAATTCAGGGACAACCTTGGGCTACTCTTTGAGAGAAAAAGTTTAACAGAGTGACAGCAACCTGCGAGCAGCTGGACTTATGGTGGCCCAACGTGATTTTCAAAAGAGTAGGGCAGTTGAAAGCTGTCCGTAAGCACGAGGGATAATCAGAATGGATTCGGGGGAACATGGAAGCATTCCCTCAACATTCCCAGGAAACTTTAATGAGGGAAACAAAAAAAGATGAGACTTTAGGTAGTCAAGCAAGATAAGGTGCTCCTACCTTTACATCTTGGATAGCATAAGTGACCTTATTTTGCTTCAGTCATCTGAAGCATAACCAGTCTCCTCTATTTAACCCACATTCCATACAAATACGCTATGGGCTTCAGGTCCATCACAGCTGTTCCAAGGGTTGAGGGGACCAAAATATTGGTCAACAGTTGGGGAGTTCTGAGCTGACAGTATCCAATACAGGGGCCACCAGCCTTGCATGGCTATTGAGCATTTGCAGTGTAGCAAGCCCAAACTGAAAAGTGCTGTACGTACAACCCATATTCTAGATTTAGAAGACTCAGTATAAATATGTACATATAATCTGTAATATATAATTAATAAGTTATAATAGATTACATATAAAAAGGATAACATTTTAGATAGTCTGGATTAAATAAAATATATTAAAACTAATTTCAGGCTGGGCATAGTGGCTCACGCCTGTAATCCCAACACTTTGGGAGGCCGAGGTGGATGAATCACCTGAGGTCAGGGGTTCAGAACCAGCCTGGTCAACATGGCGAAACCCTGTCTCAACTAAAAATTCAAAATTATCTGGGCATAGTGGCGCATGCCTGTAATCCCAGCTACTTGGGAGGCTGAGGCAGGAGAATCGCTTGAACCTGGGAGGCAGAGGTTGCAGTTAGCTGAAATTGTGCCATTGCACTCCAGCCTGGGCAACAAGACTGAAATTCTGTCTCAAAAACAACAACAATAACAAACAAAACAAAACAAAAAAGAACGTATCAGAGTCTGTCAACAGCAGAATTAATCAAGCAGAAGAAATGGTGAGCTTGAAAGCAAACTATTTGAAAATATGTGGTCAGAGGAAATGAAAGAAAAAAGAATAAAAAAGAATGGAGCATACCTACAAGGTCTAGAAAATAGCCTCAAAAGGGCAAATCTAAGAGTTACTGGCCTCAAAGAGGAGGTAGACAGACAGACTGGGGTAAAAATTTTATCTGAATGAATAACAACAGAGAACTTTCCAAATTGAGAGAAAGATATCAATATTACAGTACGAGATGGTTGTAGAGTACTAAGTAGGTTTAACACAAATAATACTATCTCAAGACATTGAATAATCAAATTACCAAAGGTCAAGGATAAAGGATCCTAAAAGCAGCAAGAGAAAAAATACAAATAGCATACAATGGAATGCCAATGTCTGGCAGCAGACTTCTCAGTGGAAAACTCCCAGGTCAAGAGAGAGTGGCAAGACATATTTAAAGTGCTAAAGGAAGAAAAAACACTTTTATCTTAGAATAGTACATCCAGCAACAATATCCTTCAAACATGAAGAAGAAATAGCCTTTCCTAGACAAGCAAAAGTGGAGGGATTTCATCAATACCAGAACTGTCTTATGAGAAATGCTAAAGGGAGTTCTTCAATCTGAAAGAAAACAACATTAACAAATAATAAGAAATCATGTGAAGGCACAAAACTCACTGGTAATAGTGAATACACAGACAAACATAGAATATTATAAGACTGAAATTGTGGTGTGTAAACTACTCATATCTTGAGTAGAAAGACTCAAAGATGAACCTATCACAAATAATAACTATGACAACTTTTTAAGACCTAGACAATATAACAAGATATAAATAGAAGCAGCAGAAAGTTAAAAAAATGAGGGTGATGAGATTAAAGTATACAGTTTTTGTTAGTTTTATCTCTGCTTGTTTTTGCAATCAGTGTTAATTTGTCATCAGTTTAAAATAATGGGTTATAAGATGTTATTTGTAAGCCTCATGGTAACCTCAAATCCAAAAACCTACAACAAATACATAAAAAATAAAAAGCAATAAATTAAGATATACCACCTGGAAAAATTGCCTTCACTGAAAGGAAGAGGGGAGGGAAGAGAAGGGAAGGGAAGGGAAGGGAAGGGAAGGGCCACAAAATAAAAAATATCAATATCAAATATCAAAATGGCAGGAGTAAGTCCTTACTTATCAATAACATTGAATGTAAATGAACTAAACTCTCTAATCAAAAGAGTGACTGAAGGGATTTAAAAAAACAAGACCCAGTGATCTGTGGCCCACAAGAAACACACTTCACCTATGAAGACACACGTAGACTGAAAATAAAGGCATGGAAAAAGATATCCCATGCAAATGAAAACCAAAAAAGAGCAGGAGTAGCTATACTTACATAGGATAAAATAGATTTCAAGACATAAACTATAAAAAGACACCAAGATGGTCATTATATAGTAATAAAGGGGTCAATTTAGCAATAGGATACAATTATAAATATATATACACACACACATAAATATTAAAGAAAATAAATAATAAAGGTCAGAGTAGAAATGTATGAAATTGAAATGAAATGAACAATGAAAAGATCAACAAAAATATTTATAATTGTTATATATATATATACAGACACATATATATGCACACAAACACACACACACACACATCCCCAACACTGTAGCACCTAGATATATAAAGCAATATTATTGGAGCTATAAAGAGAGATGGGCCCCCAATAAAATAGCTGGAGATTTCAACACCCGACTTTCAGCATTGGACAGAATTTCCAGACGTAAAATGAAAAAAGAAACATCAGACTTAATATGTACAATAGACCAAATGGATCTAATAGATATTTACAGAACATTTCATCCAATGGCTGCAGAATACACATTTTTCTCCTTAGCACATGAATCATTCTTGAAGATGGACCATATGTTAGGCCACAAAACATGTCTTAAAACGTTTTTAAAAATTAAAATTATATCACATATCTTCTCTGACTACAACAGAATGAAACAAGAAATCAATATCAAGAACACTGAAAACTATATAAACACATGAAAATTAAATAATATGCTCCTGAACAACCAGTGAGTCAATAAACAAATTAAAATTTTAAATTTTAAATTTCTTGGAAAAAAATAAAAATGGAAAATGGAAACACAACATACCAAAACCTATAGGATACAGTGAAAGCAGTACTAGATAAAAGCGATAAGTGCCTACAACAAAAGAAGAAGAAAAACTTCAAATAACTAATCTAAAAATGCATCTTAAAGAACTAGAAAATAGAACAAAACCCAAATTAGAAGAAATAAATAATAAAAATCAAAGCAGAAATACATGAAAATGAAATGAAATAAACACAAAAGATCAACAAAAATGAAAAGTTGATTTTTCAAAAAGATAAACAAAATTGACAACCCTTTAGACAGAAAGAGAGAGCCTACCCAAATATGTAAAATCAGAGATGAAAAAGGAGACATTACAACTGATACTGCAGAAATTCAAAGGATCATTAGGGACTACTATGAGTAACTATATACCAATAGATTAGAATACCTAGAAGAAATTGATAAATTCCTAGACGTATACAAACTACGAAGATTGAACCATGAAGAAATCCAACTCCTAAATAGACCAATAACAAGTAATGAGATTGAAGCCATAATAAAGAGTCTCCCAGCAAAGAAAACCCTGGAACCCAGTGACTTCACTGCTGAAGTTTACCAAATAAAGAATCAATATCAATACTACTCAAACTATTTCAAAAAATAGAGGAGGGAATACTTTCAAACTTATTTTATGAGGTCATATTACCGACATCAAAACTAGACAAAGACACATCCAAAAAAAAAAAAAAATCCCAAAACTAAAACAAAACTGCAAGCTAATATTCCCCATGAATATTATTGCAAAAGTCCTCAACAAAATACTAGCAAACCAAATCCAATAACTCATTTAAAAGATCATTTATCATGACTAAGTGAGATTTATCACAGGGATGGAAGGATGGTTCAATATAAGTAAAAGCAATCAATGTGATACATTGTATCAACAGAATGGACAAAAATCATAATTATTTCAACTGATGCTGAAAGGCATTTGATAAAATTTAACATCCCTTCATGATTAAAAAAAAAACAACCCTCAAAAAACTGGTTACAGAAGAAGCATACCTCAATACAAGAAAAGCCGTATAGGACAGACCTATAGGTAGTATCATACTGAATTAGGACAAACTGAAAGCTTTTCCTTTAAGATCTGGAACGTGATAAGGAGGCCCACTTTCACCACTGTTATTCAACACAGTACTAGAGGTCCTCGCGACAGCAGTCAGACAAGAGAATAAAATAAAAGCCAACCAAATTGGAAATGAAGAAGTCAAATTACCTTTGTGCTGCAGATGGCATAATCTTATGGAAATCTTATTTGGAAAAACCTAAAGACTCCACCAAAAACCTATTATAATTAATAAACAAATTTAGTAAAGTTGCAGAGAAAAAAAATCAACATACAAAAATCAGTAGTATTTCTATATGCCAGCAACGAACAAGCTGAAAGAAATCAAGAAAGTATTCCCATTTATAACAGCTACAAATAAAATACCTCAGAATAAACTTAACCAAAGAAGTGAGAGATCTCTACAATGAAAACTATTAAACATTCATGCAATAAATTGAAGAGGACACCAAAAAAATGGAAAGATACTTCTTGTTCATGGATTAGAAGAATCAGTATTGTTAAAATGTCCATAGTACCCAAAGCAATCTACAGATTCAATGCAACCCAAAATACCAATGGCATTCTTCACAAAAATAGAAAAAAAAAATCCTAAAATGTATATGGAACCAAAAAAGACCCAGAATAGCCAAAGCCATCCTGAGCAAAAAGGAGAAAACTGGAGGAATCACATTTCTTAACTTCAAATTATATTACAGAGCTATTGTAACCAAAACAGCATGGTACTGGCATAAAAAATAGACATACAGACCAACGGAAGAGAGTGGAGAACCCAGAAACAAATTGATAAATCTACAGTGAACTCATTTTTAACAAAGGTTACAAGAATATACACTGGGGAAAGGGCAGTCTCTTCAATAAATGGTGCTGAGAGAATTGGATAGCCATATGAATGAAACTATACCTCTGTCTTTTACCGTATACAAAAATAAAATCAAAATGGATTAAAGGCTTAAATCTAAGACCTTAATCTATGAAATGACTACAAGAAAACATTGGAGAAACTCTCCAGGACATTGGTCTGGGCAAAGATTTCTTGAGTAATACCCCAAAAGCACAGGCAACAAAAATAAAAATGGACAAATAGGATCACATCAAGTTAAAAAGCTTCTGCACAGAAAAAGAAACAATCAACAAAGTGAAGAGATGACCCACAGTATGGGAGCAAATATTAGCAAACTATCCATATGACAAGGGATTAATAACTAGAGTCTATAAGGAACTCAAACAACTTCACAGGAAAAAATCTAACAATCTGACTTTAAAATGGGCAAAAGATCTGAATAGGCATTTCTCTATGTCGCAACAGGCATATGAAAAAGTGCTCAATATCATTGATCATCAGATAAATGCATATCAAAACTACAGTGAGATATTATCTCACCCCAGTTAAAATGGCTTTTATCTAAAAGACAGGTAATAACAAATGCTGGTTAGGACATGGAAGAAAGGAAACCCTCGTTCATACACTTTTGGTGGAAATGTAAATTAGTACAGCCACTCTGGAGAACAGTATGGAGGTTCCTCAAAAAACTAAAAATAGACCTACCATATGACCCAGCAATCCCACTGCTAGATATATATCCAGAAGAAGTCAGTGTATCAAAGAGATATCTGCATGCCCATATTTACTGCAGCACTATTCACAGTAGTCAAGATTTAGTAGCAACCTAAGTGTCCAGCAAAAGACAAATGGATAAAGAAAATATGGTGCCTATACACGATGAAGTACTATTCAGCCATAAAAAGAATGAGATACTATCATTTGCAACAATATGGGTGAAACTGGAAGACCTTATGTTAAGTGAAATAAGGCAGGCACAGAAAGACAAATTTCACATATTCGAGGGGGCTCCCGGAGCAAGACGGCCGAATAGGAACAACTCCAGTCTCCAGCTCCCAAGCACAAGTGACACAGAAGATAGGTGACTTCTGCATTTTCAACTGAGGTACCGGGTTCATCTCACTGGGGAGTGCCAGACAATCGGTGCTGGTCAGCTGGTGCAGCCTGACCAGTGAGAGCTGAAGCAGGGCGAGCCATCGCCTCACCTGAGAAGCACAAGAGGGAAGGGAATCCCTTTTCCTAGCCGAGGAAAACTGAGACACACAACACCTGGAAAATCGGGTAACTCCCACCCTAATACTGCGCTTTACCAAGGGTCTTAGCAAACAGCACACCAGGAGATTATATCCCACACCTGGCCTGGAGGGTCCCACACCCACGGAGCCTCCCTCATTGCTAGCGCAGCAGTCTGAGATCTAACTGCAAGGTGGCAGCAAGGCTGTGGGAGCAGTGCCCACCATTGTGAGGCTTAAGTAGGTAAACAAAGCCTCTGGGAAGCTCGAACTGGGTAGAGCCCACCGCAGCTCAAGGAGGCCTGCCTGTCACTGTAGACTCCACCTCTGAGGACAGGGCATAGCTAAACAAAAAGCAGCAGAAACCTCTGCAGATGTTAATGACCTTGTCTGACAGCTTTGAAGGGAGCAGTGGATCTCTCAGCACAGACATTGAGATCTGAGAATGGACAGACTGCCTGCTCAAGTGGGTCCCTGACCCCTGAGACACCTAACTGGGAGACATCCCCCAGTAGGTGCAGACGGACACCTCACACCTCACATGGCGGGGTACACCCCTGAGACGAAGCTTCCAGAGCAAGAATCAGACAGCAGCACATGCTGTTCAGCAATATTCTATCTTCTGCAGCCTCTGCTGCTGATGCCCAGGCAAACAGGATATGGAGTGGACCTCAAGCAATCTCCAACAGACCTACAGCTGAGGGTGCTGACTGTTAGAAGGAAAACTAACAAACAGAAAGGACACCCACACCAAAACCCCATCAGTACATCACCAGCATCAAAGACCAAAGGCAGATAAAACCACAAAGATGGGGAAAAAGCAGGGCAGAAAAGCTGGAAATTCAAAAAATCAGAGTGCATCTCCCTCTCCAAAGGAACGCAGCTCATCACCAGCAATGGATCAAAGCTGGACAGAGAATGACTTTGACAAATTGAGAGAAGAAGGCTTCAGTCAATCAAACTTCTCAGAGCTAAAGGAGGAACTACGTAACCAGCACAAAGAAACTAAAAATCTTGAAAAAAGAATGGAAGAATGGATAACTAGAATAATCGATGCAGAGAAGGCCATAAACGAACCAACAGAGATAAAAACCATGACACAAGAAATATGTGACAAATGCACAAGCTTCAGTGACCAACTCGATCAACTGGAAGAAAGAGTATCAATGACTGAAGATCAAATGAATGAAATGAAGCAAGAAGAGAACTCTAGAGAAAAAAAGGGAAAAAGAAATTAACAAAGCCTCCAAGAAATATGGGATTATGTGAAAAGACCAAATCTATGTCTGATTGGGGTGCCTGAAAGTGAAGGGGAAAATGGAACCAAGTTGGAAAACACTCTTCAGGATATCATCCAGGAGAACTTCCCCAACCTAGTAAGGCAGGCCAACATTCAAATTCAGGAAATACAAAGAATGCCACAAAGATACTCCTCAAGAGGAGCAACTCAAAACACACCTAATTGTCAGACTCACTAAAGTTGAAATGAAGCAAAAAATGTTAAGGGCAGCCAGAGAGAAAGGTTAGGTTACCCACAAAGGGAAGCCCATTGGACTAACCGTAGATCTCTCAGCAGAAACTCTACAAGCCAGAAGAGAGTGGGCGCCAATATTCAACATTCTTAAAGAATTTTAAACCCAGAATTTCATATCCAGCCAAACTAAGTCATCAGTGAAGGAGAAATAAAATCCTTTACAGACAAGCAAATGCTTTGAGATTTTGTCACCACCAGCCCTGCCCTAAAAGAGACCCTGAAGGAAGCACTAAACATGGAAAGAACAACTGGTACCAGCCATTGCAAAAACATGCCAAAATGTAAAGACCATCAATGCTAGGAAGAAACCACATCAACTAATGAGCAAAATAACCAGCTAATATCACAATGACAGGATCAAGTTCACACATAACAATATTAACCTTAAATGTAAATAGACTAACTGGACCAATCAAAAGACACAGACTGAAAAATTGGATAAAGAGTCAAGACCCATCAGTTTGCTGTATTCAGGAGACCCATCTCACATGCAGAGACACACATAGGCTCAGAATAAAAGGATGAAGGAAGATCTACCAAGCAAATGGAGAACAAAAAAAGCAGGGGTTGCAAACCTAGTCTCTGCTAAAACAGACTTTAAACCATCAAAAATCATAAGAGACAAAGAAGGCCATTACATAATGGTAAAGGGATCAATTCAACAGGAAGAGCTAACTATCCTAAATATATATGCACCCAATACAGAAGCACCCAGATTCATAAAGCAAGTCCTTAGAGACTTACAAAGAGACTTAGACTCCCATACAATAATGGGAGACTTCAACACCACACTCTCTCAACATTAGAGAGATCAACGAGACAGAAAGCTAACAAGGATATCCAGGAATTGAACTCAACTCTGCACCAAGCGGACCTAATAGACATCTACAGAACTCTCCACCCCAAATCAATAGAATACACATTCTTCTCAGCACCACATTGCACTTATTCTAAAATTGACCACATAGTTGGAAGTAAAGCAGTCCTCAGCAAATGTAAAAGAACAGAAATTATAACAAACTGTCTCTCAGACCACAGTGCAATCAAACTAGAACTCAGGACTAAGAAAATCAATCAAAACCACTCAACTACATGGAAACTGATCAACCTGCTCCTGAATGACTACTGGGTACATAATAAAATCAAGGCAGAAATAAAGATGTTCTTTGAAACCAATGAGAACAAAGATACAACATACCAGAATCTCTGGGACACATTTAAAGCAGTGTGTAGAGGGAAATTTATAGCACTAAATGCCCACAAGAGAAAGCTGGAAAGATCTAAAATTGACACCCTAACATCACAATTAAAAGAACTAGAGAAGCAAGAGCAAACACATTCAAAAGCTAGCAGAAGGCAAGAAATAACTAAGATCAGAGCAGAAATGAAGGAGATAGAGACACAAAAAACCCTCCAAAAAATCAATGACTCCAGGAGCTGGTTTTTTGAAAAGATTAACAAAATTGATAGACCACTAGCAAGACTAATGAAAAGAGAGCAGAATCAAATAGATGCAATAAAAAATGATAAATGGGATATCACCACCAACCCCACAGAAATGCAAACTACCATCAGAGAATACCATAAACACCTCTACATAAATAAACTAGAAAATCTAGAAGAAATGGATAATTTCCTGGATACTTACACTCTCCCAAGACGAAACCAGGAAGAAGTTGAATCCCTGCATAGACCAATAGCAGGCTCTGAAATTTAGGCAATAATTAATAGCCTACCAACCAAAAAAATTCCAGGACCAGATGGATTCACAGCCGAATTCTACTGGAGTTACAAGGAGGAGCTGGTACCATTCCTTCTGAAACTATTCCAATCAATAGAAAAAGAGGGAATCCTCCCTAACTCATTTTATGAGGCCAACATCATCCTGATACCAAAGCCTGGCAGAGGCACAACAAAAAAAAGAGAATTTAAGACCAATATCCCTGATGAACATCAGTGCAAAAATCATCAATAAAATACTGGCAAACCGAATTCAGCAGCACATCAAAAAGTGAATCCACCATGATCAAGTGGGCTTCATCCCTGAGATGCAAGGCTGGTTCAACATATGCAAATCAATAAATGTAATCCAGCGTATAAACAGAACCAAAGACAAAAACCACATGATTATCTCAATAGATGCAGAAAAGGCCTTTCACAAAATTCAATAGCCCTTCATGCTAAAAGCTCTCAATAAATTCCGTATTGATGGAACGTATCTCAAAATAATAAGAGCTATTTATGACAAACCCACAGCCAATATCATACTGAATAGGCAAAAACTGGAAGCATTCCCTTTGAAAACTGGCACAAGACAGGGATGCCCTCTCTCACCACTCCTATTCAACATCGTGTTGGAAGTTCTGGCCAGGGCAATCAGGCAAGAGAAAGAAATAAAGGGTATTCAGTTAGGAAAAGAAGTCAAATTGTCCCTGTCTGCAGATGACATGATTGTATATTTGGAAAACTCCACCATCTCAGTCCAAAATCTCCTTAAGCTGATAAGCAACTTCAGCAACGTCTCAGGACACAAAATTAATGTGCAAAAATCACAAGCACTCTTATACACCAGTAACAGACAGAGAGCCAAATCATGAATGAACTTCCATTCACAATTGCTTCAAAGAGAATAAAATACCTAGGAATCCAACTTACAAGGAATGTGAAGGACCTCTTCAAGGAGAACTACAAACCACTGCTCAGTGAAATAAAAGAGGACACAAGCAAATGGAAGAACATATCATGCTCATGGAGATAGGAAGAATCAATATCGTGAAAATGGCCATACTGCCCAAGGTAATTTATAGATTCAATGCCATTCCCACCAAGCTACCAATGACTTTCTTCACAGAATTGGAAAAAAACTGTTTTAAAGTTCATATGGGGCCGGGTGCGGTGGCTCATGCCTGTAATCCCAGCACTTTGGGAGGCCAAGGCGGGCGGATCACAAGGTCAGGAGATCAAGACCACGGTGAAACCCCATCTCTACTAAAAATACAAAAAATTAGCCAGGCACGGTGGCGGGCGCCTGTAGTTCCAGCTACTTGGGAGGCTGAGCCAGGAGAATGGCGTGAACCCGGGAGGCGGAGCTTGCAGTGAGCCAAGATTGCATCACTGCACTCCAGCCTGGGTGACAGAGCAAGACTCCGTCTCAAAATAAAATAAAATAAAAAATAAAGTTCATATGGAACCAAAAAAGAGCCCACATTGTCAAAACAATCCTAAGTCAAAAGAAGAAAGCTGGAGGCATCATGCTACCTGACTTCAGACTATACTACAAGGCTACAGTAACCAAAACAGCATGGTACTGGTACCAAAACAGAGATATAGACCAATGGAACAGAACAGAGCCCTCAGAAATAATATCACACATCTACAGCCATCTGATCTTTGACAAACCTGACAAAAACAAGAAATGAGGAAAGGATTCCCTATTTAATAAATGGTGCTGGGAAAATTGGCTACCCATAAGTAGAAAGCTGAAACTGGATCCTTTCCTTACTCCTTATACAAAAATTAACTCAAGATGGATTAGAGACTTAAATGTTAGACCTAAAACCATAAAAACCCTAGAAGAAAACCTAGGTAATACCATTCAGGACATAGGCATGGGCAAGGACTTCATGTCTAAAACACCAAAAGCAAGGACAACAAAAGCCAAAATTGGCAAATGGGATCTCATTAAACTAAAGAGCTTCTGCACAGCAAAAGAAACTACCATCAGAATGAACTGGCAACCTACAGAATCAGAAAATTTTTGCGATCTACTCATCTGACAAAGGGCTAATATCCAGAACCTACAAAGAACTCAAACAAATTTACAAGAAAAAAAAACAAACAACCCCATCAAAAAGTGGGCAAAGGATATGAATAGACATTTCTCAAAAGAAGACATGTATACAGCCAACAGACACATGAAAAAATGCTCATCACCACTGGCCATCAGAGAAATGTAAATCAAAACCACAATGAGATACCATCTCACACCAGTTAGAATGGCAATCATTAAAAAGTCAGGAAACAACAGGTGCTGGAGAGGATGTGGAGAAATAGGAACACTTTTACACTGTTGGTGGGATTGTAAACTGGTTGAACCATTGTGGAAAACAGTATGGCGATTCTTCAAGGATCTACAACTAGAAATACTATATGACCTAGCCATCCCATTACTGGGTATATACCCAAAGGATTATAAATCATGCTGCTATAAAGACACATGCACACGTATGTTTATTGCGGCACTATTCACAATAGCAAAGACTTGGAATCAACCCAAATGTCCATCAGTGACAGACTGGATTAAGAAAATGTGGCACATATACACCATGGAATACTATGCAGTCATAAAAAAGGATGAGTTCGTGTCCTTTGTAGGGACATGGATGCAACTGGAAACCATCATTCTCAGCAAACTATCACAAGAACAGAAAACCAAACACCACCTGTTCTCACTCATAGGTGGGAATTGAACAATGAGATCACTTGGACTCTGGAAGGGGAACATCACACACTGGGGCCTATTACGGGGAGGGAGGATGGGGGAGGGATGGCATTGGGAGTTATATCTGATGTAAATGATGAGTTGATGGATGCTGACAAGTTGATGGGTGCAGCACACCAACATGGTACAAGTATACATATATAACAAACCTGCACTTTGTGCACATATACCCTAGAACTTAAAGTATAATTTAAAAAAAAAAAATTCACATATTCTCGCTTATTTGTGGAAGCTAAAAATTAAAACAACTGAACTCATGGAGAGAGTGACTAGAATGATGGTTACCAGAGGCTAAGAAGGGTAGTGGGTGGAGTATGCAGATGGTTAACAGATACAAAAATAGAGTTAGATAGAAAGAATAAGATCTAGCATTTGATAGCACAACAGGGTGATTACAGTCAGCAATAATTTATTGTACATTTAAAAATAACTAAAAGAGTAATTGGAACGTTTGTAAAAAGGAAATAAGTGCTTGAGGTGATGCATAACCCATTTACCCTGATGTGATGATTACTCCTTGCATGCCTGTATCAAAATATCTCATGTACCCCATAAGTATATATACCTACTATGTATCCATAACAATAATTTTTTTTAAATTTCAGCTCTTCTCTTTTACTTTTTTAATGTGAATAAAAGAAAATGTCAAATTACATATATGTCTCCTATTGTATATTTTATTAGACTACACTGCTCTGAATTAAAGTATTATTCTCTATTAAAATGCAAATTCTTCTGAGTATAGCAGTCCACTTTCCTCTTCAAGGCCAATCTATCAACCTGTGACATGTTTCCCATTTTGATCCCTATGTCACTCCTTCATCTTTTCTTTGGCTCTTTCCCTTCAAGTTACTCCAATCTTAAAAACAAAGCTTTTCATGGACCCTGTTGCCTTCTGACTTTTGTCTCCACCTACTTCGTCATTCAATTCATTGTTTGTACGTCTTCCTCTCATTCGGCCACTGAAATTTAACTTGTCACTGATCCACTGTAAATGGCTCTCTCTCTGGTCTTGTTGTCTCTTCCCCTTCCTGAAACTCTCATTCTTGTCTGGTTTCTTCTCTTCTCTCGTCTTATATTCTCCAATCTCTTCAGTCCATCATAGCCTGAAACATTGAATTTTTTTTTTTTTTTCGAGACGGAATCTCACTCTGTTGCCCAGGTTAGAGTTCAGTGGCACCATCTCCACTCACTGTAAGCTCCGCCTCCTGGGTCCACACCATTCTCCTGCCTCAGCCTCCAGAGCAGCTGGGACTACAGGCACCCGCTACCATGCTGGGCTAATATTTTGTATCTTTAGTAGAGATGGGGTTTCACCATGTTAGCCAGGATGGTCTCAATCTCCTGATCTCATGATCTGCCCACCTTGGCCTCCCTAAGTGCTGGGATTACAGGTGTGAGCCACCACGCCCGGCCTACATTGAAATATTTTGACTGTCTCTCGTGTCTCCTATCCCCAGATGGTGCCAAAGTCTTGAGCCACAGGACTAGCTCCACACATGACCCCTCCCTGCTTTGGCCTCTGTCAGCCCCTTTCTTGCCTACTCATTCTCCTCTCCTGTCCTCGGCTTACATTTGCTATCTGATATGGTTTGGCTCTGTGTTCCCACCCAAATCTCATCCTGTAGCTCCCATAATTTCCACATGTTGTTGGGGGAACCTAGTGGGAGATGATTGAATCATGGAGGTGAATCTTTCCCATGCTATTCTTGTGATAGTGAATACCGTGAGATCTGATGGTTTTAAAAATGGAAGTTGCCCTGCACAAACTCTCTTTGCCTGCTGCCATCTACATAAGATGTCACTTGCTGTTCCTTGCCTTCTGCCATGATTGTGAGGCCTCCCAAGCCATGTGGAATTGTAAGTCCAATAAACCACTTTCTTTTGTAAATTGCCCAGTCTCAGGTATGTCTTTATTAGCAGTGTGAAAATGGACTAATACAGTAAATAAGTACCAGTTGAGTGAGGCACTGCTGAAAAGGTACCCGAAAATGTGGAAGCAACTTTGGAACTAGGTAACAGGCAGAGGTTGGAACAGTTTTGAGGGCTCAGAAGAAGACAGAAAAATGTGGAAAAGTTTGGAACTTCTAAGAGGCTTGTTGCATGACTTTGATAAAAATGCTGATAGTAATATGAACAATAAGGTCCAGGCTGAGGTGGTCTCAGATGGAGATGAGGAATTTGTTGGGAACAGGAGCAAAGGTGACCCTTGTTATGTTTTAGCAAAGAGACTGGTGGCATTTTGCTCCTGCCCTAGAGATTTGTGGAACTTTGAACTTGAGAGAGACGATTTAGGGTATCTAGCAGAAGAAATTTCTAAGCAGCAAAGCATTCAAGAAGTGACTTGGGTGCTGTTAAAGGTACTCAGTTTTATAAGAGAAGCAGAGCATAAAAGTTCAGAAAATTTGCAGCCTGACACTGAGATAGAAAAGAAAATCCCATTTTCGGAGGAGAAATCCAAGCCAGCTACAGAAATTTGCATAACTTATGAGCAGCCAAATGTTAATCCCCAAGACAATGGGCAGAATGTCTCCAGGGCATGTCAGAGGTCTTCACAGAAGCCCCTCCCATCACAGGCCCAGAGGTCCAAGAGGAAAAAGTGGTTTCATGAGTTGGACCCAGGGTCCCCATTCTGTGTGCAGCCTAGGGACTTGGTGCCCTGTGTCCCAGCTGCTCCAGCTGTGACTGAAAGGGGCCAATGTAGAGCATGGGTGGTGGCTTCAGAGGGTGCAAGCCTCAAGCCCTGGCAGCTTCCACATAGTGTTGAGCCCTGTGAGTGCACAGAAGTCAAGAATTGAGGTTTGGGAACCTCTGCCAAGATTTCAGAAGATGTATGGAAATGCCTGGATGCCCAGGCAGAAGTTGCTGCCATGGCAAGGTCCTCATGGAGAACCTCTGCTAGGGCAGCGCAGAAGGAAAATGTGGGGTCGGAACCTCCACACAGAGTCCCTACTGGGGCACCGCCCAGTGGAACTGTGAGAAGGCGGCCACCATCCTCCAGACCCCAAAATGTTAGAGTCAACAACAGCTTGCACCTTGCACCAGGAAAAGCTACAGACACTCAATGCCTTCATAGCCTCCCAGGACACATCTCTCCCTTCATAAGAACTGCAATTAAATAATTATTTGTGTAATTTTTTGTTTGATATGTGCCTACCCTAATTGATTTTATCTTTCATGAGGGCAAGAAATGTGTTTGATTTGTTTCCCAGCAGTCTCCGACTAATAATTCCTTTATAAGACTTTAGTAAATGCATATAAAGTCTAAGAATGTGCTTAGTTCACTAAGAAAAGCCAGGCTGCATTTTGGATACAGATTGTGGCAGTTTCGAGTAGAAAATAAGGGAAGTGGGTGAAGGGAGAAAGTGACTTACCTTCCACAGTTCCACACTATTATTTGCTATGTATATCCCTCAGTTTGAAGATGACAGTAACTATTTAGATTAAGACTTGTCTTCAAAATAATTTCTGTGAAAATGTTCAGTTATTTAGCATGGACAGTTATTTACTCCCTAAGTAAGGCATTATAGTTCACAATTTAAATAAGATAGTAATGAGTCACTTCAAAAATGTGTTTAAAAACTAAGTGTTCTTTGATGTGGCCAAATTTGGCTAGGAAGTTCAAAATAAAACCCCTAATTAGTTAAAGAAAACTCAATAGTTGAGGGAAAATATTAACAAATTCGTCAGGAATCAATGCAGTTTTAAAACCTTTTATTTCACCTTCACTTTCTGAGAATCAGATGGAATTTTTAATAGCCCTGGTCTTTCATGAAGATAATGAAAAGTCATAACAATTAACATCCATATTGTTTCAGAATTCTAAATCTAATTTCTAGCAAGAGTCAACTAATTATTCTTTAACCAAATAATATTGAACTGTAATTAATGTCTCCTCTTTGGTTATGAGAAACGGAACATCTGACCCAAGGGTCTCTGAGGGTAACTGGGAGATCAGGCCTCAATAATGGAGCCACCCTTTAATGTTATTTTTATTGCACATATATTTGCCTACATTCTAGCTTGGTTCATGACATTCAGCATCCTTACATCTTTACTAGTTGCCCCTACTCAGTCTTTCTTAGCTAAAAGTGAACCTTCCTAAATCTTACAGTCTCTTCCTTATGCTATTCTTATGCTATTTTATAGCCATTTATTTTCAGTTGTTGGTGTTCATGCATCATCTTATGTACAGTTCTGGAAACAAAATTTTCCTTCAACCATTCTTGAAGGAAAGCTTTACATCTTATTCATCTTTGCATTTTCCTTAATGCTTTGTAATAACTTGTATAGTGTCTCATAATATTTGTTGGAAAATAAAAGGGATTTGCATTTAATATAATGTGCTTATTATAAGATCAGTCTCATTATTTAGCTATGATCTACACTTTTTGCATTCCAAATTGATGCCGCTGATCTGTGTGTTTTATATAACCTGTGCCATGGTGATGGACTCCCAGTTTCTCAGCAGTTTCAGGACTAATGAAATGCATCTACAGAACCCTGGCCAGGCTCAGCAGTGTGAAGAGATTACAGCCAAAAGGCATAGACCACACTTAACCTTTTCCTTATCAATTCCAGTTCAAAGGACCTAACTGAAGGAGATCTAATAAAAGGATGGTGGCCTCTAGAATGGAAGACCACTAGTTCGGAGAGGGAGATTTTGTTTCACAACATTTTACAACATTCAAAATTATTTTACTTAATTTTTTTAAAGGAGAATGAATATTAGGAGAAAATGTATCAGTTAAAATCTTTATGGGGGAAGGTACCAAAGCATCTGTTTTTAGTGGTCAGTGTGAATATAGCTTTTCCAAAAATGTACGTTAGGTTAGATTGTCCATGGCCCAATAAAATTTAAAAATTAGATTTTATCAGAATAGACATTCATAAACAAGAAAGTGCTTTCAAGAGAAGCCTAATTCAAGGAAGATACATTCTATTTAAGCAGAAAAAAATATTTTTTTCCAATTTAACTGCTAATGAATCTGACTCTATTATTATCACTATTTTTAAAGTGTCGAGCGACCTCTGCAAATAGCCTTGCTGGTGGTTCTGAATGAATCACTTGCTAGTAATGCTATTTAACACCTCCCATTGAAGAAGGGTCCACAAGACCATATGACTTGCTTAAAACCAGCTATAGTATGTATCTTCGTATTGCAAGAAACCTCGCAGAATGTGCCTGCTCTGCTGAGAAAAGCCTATGTTTTGTAAATAACCTCCCTTAAGTCTGATCTGAAAGTGCTCTCTTCCTGATTTCATCAATAAGGTTACTATGTGACTTTAAAAAATTCCACTGCTCTAGGAAAACTTGTGTTTCCTTTTATGCCCAGATTTAGCAGGTTTTTCAAAGCCCTTCTTATTAAGAAAAGTTGTGGCTGGAAAAATGGATAAGTAGTTACAACTATTCCAGGAAGCTATAAATATTCTGGTTTAAGGCATTTAAGAAATTATCCTCTCCTTTATTGTCTCCCAGGGCCTACCTACAACCGGGTGCTGCCCTCCCAAAGTGAAGTGGATGGTCCTAAATGATCATAGTGGGTTTTAAAAAATAAACACAAAATTAGTTTCACACCTACTTAGACAGCTTAGAATTTTAATGTGTAAAGTATGCCAGGACTCTGCAGTGAAATAAAGCTTTGCATTCAAACTGATGTCAGCCAATCAGAACATAGTAGAGAGTGCTGCCCATTTCATAATTAGGGAGCATTACTCCAAGTTCTAGATTTTACTTATTAATGAATAAAGCATTTCTTGACCCACTTTTGCCATTTATTCATAAGGACCTTGTTTTCAAAAAGTGTTAAAATAGCATGAAGGCCCTGATTTATGCCCACCAAATCCAGGAAATTCAAAGTTAATCCTCGGAACTATTTGTGTCTCGTTTTGCAGCAAACATTCTATGTAAAACTAGGCTCTGTTAGAACAACACAGAAGAAAGAGTCCCAGGGCAGATTTTCCTGCAAGTTTGACTTTTTCTGCTTCAATACTTTATGTTGTATTCTAACATATTTTTTATTTTATTTATCTTTCTACCATAGCTTTACCTCATTCGTGTTATTGCCTATCCTGGATATACCCTTATATACCCATAGTCATTCATTAGATGCACAAGAATTGGTCACATTGAGTGACCCAGAGTTCCATGGGGATGAAAACTTTCAAACTGCAGGAGATGGTAACAGTTAAAAGTACTCCTCTTCTCTTCCCCAAACTCCTCTCTCTGGATGCCAGATGTGGAAGAAAGTTCTTAGTGAAAATAAAACAATATCAGAAACAATCAGAATATTATTCAAGAAACCAAAATTCCTGTTTCCCTCCCTGGAAATGCTCTCTGGCATTCTCTGTCTGTCAAACCTCTATTCATCCTCCAAATACCACTTATATTCCACCTTTTTAGGCAAATTATCCCTGCCTTTGGCTTCCAGTGTCTCCAAGTCTGACAAGAGTGGGGAAGATTCAGGTGTCTGAGTTCTCCTCCAGTTCTGAGATGCTGTCTTTTTGTAACTTACCAAGTACACAGTGATTTTCCAGCTCTGAACTGGATAAATATTCTTCTATCCCATTCATTTGGTGCTTAACATTTGCTGACTTGTACCAGTTCAATTGCCAACCTTGTCATATGCTGTGAGACCTTAAGCAAGTTATTGAATCTCTAAGCCTCAGTTTCCTCATCTATAAAATGTAGGTCATAATGGTATGTGGCATTCGTTATATTTGTTTCAAGAATTACAGGAGAGAACACATGTAAATAGCTCACCACAGTGGCTGGCAATCAGTAAATGCTCAATAAATATCGAGCCACTTCTAGCTATTTTTTCTTGTATAAGTTCTTTGTCATCTCAAATGTGGTCACAAGCTACTTGAGGTTGAGAATGCATATGTTTGCTTGTATCCCCCATCTTGCTTATTACAATGTCCTAAACATAATAGGAATTCAACAATGTTTTGTTGATCTCTTGATTGTTACAGTCTTCTGTTATAACTGGATTTCAGTTATTAACCACCCAGTACCTAGTTTTTCTATGAAGATATGACTTCTGCCCATTAAACTCTTAAAATTGTATGATAAATAACCCATGACTGTCTTACTCCATTTAGTGTTGTTATAAAGGAATACCTGAGGTTGGATAATTTATAAAGAAAAAAGATTTATTTAGCTCACGGTTCTGCTGACTGGAAGATTCAAGAGTGGGCATCTCTGTGGCCTGCAGGTTGCTTCTACTCATGGTAAAGGTGAAGGGGAGCTGGCATGTGCAGAGATCACACGGTGAGAGAGGAAGCAAGAGAGAGGGAGGCGGGGTGCCAGACTCTTTGTAACAAATAGCTCTCATGGGAACTAACAGAACAAGAACTCACTTACACCCTATACCCCCAGCCCCTGGGAGGGGATTGACCTATTCATGAAGGATCTGTCCCCATGACCCAAATACTTGCCATTAGGCTGCACCTCTAACATCCAGTGTCAAATTTCAATGAAGTTTTGGGGGACAAACATCTAAACCATAGCAATGATAATATTCTAAATTGTTCACAATTCTACAGCGATGTAAATAATTTTAGAAGAGTAGCTTAAAAGCAAGAGCATACTAAAAACGGGCCCTGCCCTGCTCAGGTTGCACCCAAAACAGGCTGAGCTAAACTGAAGCTCAAGTTTGCCTCCTTGGAAGCCCTTGTGTTCCTCCATTACAATGGACATTTCAGCAGATATGAGTGTGTTTGTGTGTTCATTTTTCATTTTTGAGAGGGAAGTAGGAAGGGATGGAAAGAGAATGAGAAAAGAAAGACACTTAAAGGAAAAAAGAAGAAAAATGAGAGAAAGAAAGCAAAAAGTGAAAACAGAGAAAAAAGATGGAAGTGAGGGTGATCTGAAAGGGAGAGGGTAAGGGAAAAGGTCTTAAGAGGAAGAAATGGGGAGATATAGAGAGAAAAGGCTGATAAAGAGAAAAAGGCTATGGTTCTGAAGCTGTAAAGAAAAGCCCATCTCCAATTCTAAATGTGCAGCCTGCCCATCTGACCTCACAAACGTTAAGGGGAGGCAAGGGAATAACTTAAAAGAGGGTTTCACTCTGAAACTGATATTTGGCCAGGGATATCTTTAAATTATTATTATTTAATGGAGATTGCTGTCATGGAACAAAAGATGATGGGTTCTCACGTCAAAGGAGCTGAATTAAATCATTATTTCTAGTCTGACTTTTTTGTAGGGGCCTTTCTACCATTCTGAGGAGCACGTTTGTGAAACAGACATATGTTTTTTAAAGATTATTTTCTTACCAGGTGCTTCTTTTCTCCCTTCACACACCAAAAATTTCTGAAATTCCAAATGCTTTGAAAGAAAAAGACTGCTGCAATGACTTTCCTAGCTGGCTGCATAAGCTTCCAGAAGAACCAGCATTATTTCACAAGGAACTCTCAATAATCTACACCAACATCTTCTGGGTTGCTGAATAGTTTGCTTTTTGGCTGACTAAAGAATATAGTCCTCTTAACCAAACCATGGCCCCACTGGAAAAACCAATCAGACACCAGGTTGAAAACCCAAAAGTAACATGAATGGCCTTCTGTGAATTTGAGGTAAAAGGTGGTGTTGTTAAGAATTACCTAACCTTCCAGGCAGATCTGGGTATGTAGAAATTGATTAACACACTGGAGTCCAATTCCACCTACATTTTGGGAAAACATTCTACTTTGCATCTGCATGGGTAGCTTATCTCTGAGTTCAAGGATTTTCAGTGAAGATTACATCTGTTTTGTAAGGGAGACATTAGCAAAGATACCTGTAAGATGTAATTTTCAAAGTAAGAACTACTAGGAGTGGGGATTTTGGATTTTAACTGCCAATGTAATCAGCAAGCCTAGTGACGGCTGCTTCTCTGACAGGCGCTCAGATTTACTTGAACGCCTTAGCTCCCACAAGGGAAGAAATCATTTCCTGTGAATTCCAATTCCTGCAGGTTACTGAAATGTAGCCATTTCCTAGTCTTGTTAAGCACCCTCCCTGACTATCTCTGCGAGGGCTACATTCCTCTGCTGTGTAGCTGTGGACATCCCTGGCTCGTTTCCATGGAAGCACATAGCAGGAGACTCTTGTGCCTGGGTACCGGGCCAAGAACTTCTCACTCTTAGAAAACATATTGGCCTCTAGAATTTCAGTGCTATTTGGAAACAGATACTTCAGTTTCTAAGGAGTTCTCTTGTGAAGTGTGCAGCTATGTTATGATTTAAGTCATGCCCTATCACAAGATGGAAAAACAGAAACCTACAAGGGTTAGAAAGGTGGAATTTGTGTAAACCTTCCCATATGTGTTTTCATTGCATGACTGTGGAACACTCTGACATTCTGAAACTAGGACTATTTGAGACACTATGGTGTCCTGGAGTCAGATGGCTTCAGTTTAATCAAAACTCTACCACTTCTAGCTATGTGAACTTGGGTAAGTTTCTTGTATTCTCTGCATCTCAGTTTGCTCATTTGTATACTGGAAATTTTAAAATAATTTTAAAAAATCCTACTCAAGGTTGTTATAAGAATTAAATAATATAATGTATATAAGAGGCCTAGCATAGAGGAAGCAGTCAATAAATAATTGTCTCATCTGATGCAAGGTCAAGGTGGTTAACAGACTTAGTAACAAAAGACAGTTGTTATGGGAACTAAAATTTATGTTTCCTAACTTGTTCAGTGGCCTGTTAAACTAAATCATCTCCCTACCAAGTGGTTCTTTTTCTCTAAAGATTTTTTTTAAAAGTTAATTCTCTTGTCCTGTTACAGTCAGTCGGCTAAAGAATGTAATATTTTCCCAGGACAGGAGTATTCTGATGCACACATGTTAACTTGGGAAAGTTCGTGTTTATTAAAAAAACAAACCAAAAAGTTTTTGTCTGTCATCATTCTGCCCTTGCTTGCTCCTTGAATTTTTAAATCTAGCCCTAACAGGCCCATGGCTGTCTAGTTCCCTCACAAAATTTTGTCCTGATTCTCTTCCAGCCCTACTCCTCCTTCTGAGTTCAGCTCAACATTTTAATAGCACATCTCTGATTAATCCCACCCTTATTTCCTCCAAAATGCATAAAATTTATGTCCTGTAAGAAACAATTTTACATATTTAATTTATCCTACTTATCATTCTCATTTGTTTGTATATTAATTTTATGTCTAGCTAAATAATAAGTTCTTTGAGTGCAAAGACCATTTCCTATGTTTCCCTCATAATTCCCAACCTAGCATTCAGCACAGAATCAGGTTCAATAAATACTTCTGTTTATTAAATTGATAATTGAAATAGTTTTATCACAATCACCATTTACCTTTACATCAACCACCCATACAGAGGGCCCACAAATCAAGCTACAATGTGGCAATATTTTGTTTGGTGCTTGATTCTCTCAGCTGTGCCTTTGACCTGCAGTTACTATCTATTACTATCCTAGCATCACCAACAATGGGACTCAGGTGTGTTTCCCATTCCCTAGACCTGGCTTGGTGCTTCCTCCAGTTTGGTCCTCATGGGAAAGATATGTTGCAGCCAGACATATAACATGTGACTTTTATTGTAAGAAATAGAGTCAAAGCAGAACATGTGATTAAGGCCCCATGTAGATGCCTTGGAGCTCAACTTCAAATAATGTGTTGCATCTGTAGAATTAAGAGCAGCAGCATGAGGTGGCCAACTTAAAATACACATGGACTACGTGGTGGTGTGGATGTTGGGGTGCATTCATTCAAGGGAAGTGAGCTATCATGCAGTCTATGCCATAAAGAGCATGAGTCAAAAGAAAACCATAAAGTTATTCAAAGAGAATGGTATTTAACATGTTGTACAAATGCTTCCAGTTTTGTTTCTAAGTAAACAGATATATTTCTCTTTTTTTAGAAATTAGAATCAAAATATATGTAATGCATTTATGAATTTATACACCTATTTCAATTAATGATTTTTTTTTTCCTTTTTGTGGAGAATGGGGTCTCGCTATATTGTCCAGACAAGTCTTGAACTCCTGGGCTCAAGCTATCCTCCCGCATCTGCTTCCCTAAAAGCTGGGATCACAGGCATGAGCTACTGCACCCAGCCCAATTAATGATTTATCATGATTGTTCTTGTTATTCTATTCAACTCTTGCTCTCTTAACTCTGTATCTTTCCTCCACTCACTGGTCCATTTCTGATCTTCTTTGTGCTGAGTATCTCCCATTTAACTCTTCAGATTCACTTCCTGTGCTGCTTCAGCATCTCAGAGGTGGATCTGCATGAACTTCATTAACAAACTCCCTGGCTCTCTTGCTTTTGTTTAGGTTTAGCCACCACGGCATGATGCAAAGATTGGAGGATGGAGAGAGGACAGTGAAGTTGGGGTGCTGACTCTACTCCCCTGGAGCTTTGCCATGGGCTGGTTGATTCCTCTGCTAAGCATCACAGGTCCCGCCAGGAAGTTCTGTCTAGCAACTCCTCTCCCTTCTGTTTGCAGGTTCCAGCCATGGCTCCCTCCCCTCACTCATCTGGTCTCGCATAGCAACAGAGCCCAGTGTTAGGTGGCACCATGGTAGTGCACTATCCTTTGTGGGTTCTCTACTCTCTGTTCAAACCTTTGTATGTAGTCCGTTTATTAAAATTCCAAATTCCCTAATTTGAGTGTGCCATCAGTTCATGGCCATGCCACTGATGGAGCCAGCCGCTTTACAGCAAATCCCTTCATGTTGAGTTTTCATTACTTACTGTCACTTTCTCTCTTCTTTTTCTATCTTGAAAAACTTCCATCATGCTTCTGTCCTATCATAATTACAAAACAGCAATGCACCCCACATTGCTAAATCGGAAGTGCAGACTTCAGTCCTCACCTTTCTTGAGCTATCAGCAGTATTTGGCCTTTCCTTCCTGAAACACCTTTTGGTCACTTCACTCCCAGAATATCATCTGTAGCTCTCCACTGTGTTTTGCTGGTTCTTCTTAACCTTCCTAACCTCTGACATGGAAGTGGTAGGTGCCCCAGTCTTCAGACCTCTTGTCTTCTCTATTTATACTTATTCTTGGTGATTTCCTTTATTTCCATGGATTTAACTATCATCTCTATACCAGCTACTTCCAAATGTATACATGCAGTTAGTACCTCTTCCCTAAACTCCAGACTCATATACCCAACTGCTTACTCAACATCTCAACCAGAATTATCTCTATTTTCACAAATGTAGAACTAACACTTGAATTGTTTTTACCTGTAAATGTATAAATGGAAATTTCATTTGTTTTGTATCTTAGGTAAAAAACCCAGGAGCCATCTCTCTTTCTGCCTTATCACATGTCCAATCTCTCAGGAGATCCTTTTGTATCTTAGGTAAAAAACCCAGGAGCCATCTCTCTTTCTGCCTTATCACATGTCCAATCTCTCAGGAGATCCTGTTGACTGACATCAAGATGGACAGAAATCCAACAGCTTCTCATCAACTCTCTACTGTCATTTCTCACCTAGATAAGAGAAAGACTTCTTAACTGGTCTCCTGATTTTTACATTTGCTTGTCTGCTCCTCCAACAGACTCTTCTTAGACCGACCAGATTATGTTATCCATCTGTTCAAAACCCCAGTGGATTCTCATCTCATTCAGAATAATGCTAAGGTCTTTCCAATGACCTGCAAGGTCCCCAAAAACCTTGCCTCTTGGTATCTCTCTATTCTTAACTCACACCACTCTCCTCCTCACAGATTGTCCTTGCCAGCCCTTAAACACACCAAGCACACCTTTGCATTTACTGTTACCTCTTCCTGGAACATTTATAGAATGTTCTTCCACACAGTATTCAGAGATTACTTTCTAAAGTGCTTTAAGTCTCTGCTTAAATATCATGCTACCAGAGAGGCTTGTCTTGAAAAGCACAAAACTAACTGCACCTGCCATTCCCTTATCTGTTCCTGTTTTTATAGCAGTGATCACTGCTTGATATATTTTATGTACATTTTTTAATGCCCTTAAAGCCTTTTTCTTGTCCCTGGAATTAAGCTCACTCAGAGAAAGAGTGTGTTTGTTCCCTACTATATCCTCAGTACTTAAAACTGTGCCTAGCACCATCACAGGCACCTGGGAAACACATTTAACGAATAAACAAATGAAAGGTTGTGCATTGGCCGGGCGCGGTGGCTCAAGCCTGTAATCCCAGCACTTTGGGAGGCCGAGACGGGCGGATCACGAGGTCAGGAGATCAAGACCATCCTGGCGAACACGGTGAAACCCCGTCTCTACTAAAAAAATACAAAAAACCAGCCGGGCGAGGTGGCGGGCACCTGTGGTCCCAGCTCCTCGGGAGGCTGAGGCAGGAGAATGGCGGGAACCCGGGAGGCGGAGCTTGCAGTGAGCTGAGATCCGGCCACTGCACTCCAGCCTGGGCGGCAGAGCGAGACTCCGTCTCAAAAAAAAAAAAAAAAAAAAAGGTTGTGCATTGTATATTTTTTTCCTTTTAAATAAATGTTCATTATGGAATAATAAAAACATACACAAATTACAGAAAATTATTTAATGCATTTTCACTTCAAAAGTTATTAATATATGATCAATCTTGTTTTATTCTTCCTACCCTATTTCTCTCTACTCACGTCTTACTAGATAGTTTTAAAGCAAACTCCTGATGTCATGTCATTTCATCTGTAAATTATATGTATATTTTTAATTGTTCTCTAAAAATTTATGCAGTTTATATTCACTATGAGCAGTGTTTAAGATGTCCATTTCCTTACCTCCTTATACCAGTAGGTATGATCATATAAAAATAATATTTGCCAAGTTTATTGGTAAGATTTATCTCATTTTATTTTTGAATTAAAAAGAATGAGAAAAAAAGAAATTTCTTGAAGTGTGAGATAATATCCTCTTCTTTACTTCTATGGCCTTTCACAATTCCAAGAAATGAATAAAAATTAAATTATATTAATTGTATAATGGTAAGATTAGAGTTTTTTCTTAGTCATCTCAGCACATATTACTAGAAGGAACAAAAGAAAAAACTAATTAAAAAAAAATCCCTTCTTTGATTGTACCTGGGTGAGAAGAGGGCCTGGTGTGAACAGAGAAATGGCGAAGAAAAAATAAGTCCTATGTTCCTAGCCAGGATCTTTTTCAACTGGTCACCTCAATAGATAACCTTTTTTAAAACAAACAAACAAACAAACAAACAAACAAACAAAAAACTTCACAGAGACTTTGCTCAATCTTTGAAGCCATCCTCCAATGCTGGAGGAAGAAAGCCAGTCCAAGGTGCCCCTGGGCCTCTCTTCTGCTGTGGGACTGGAGACAGATTGCATCCTGGCAGGGCCAAGCTGGTCTGTGTTGGGAGGCTCAGGTTGGCGGTTCTGGCAGTTACACAGAACAGCTCTGTAGCTCTCTCTGGAGAAAGCCTTCTGTTCTCCTAAGTGTTAGCATATTAAGCCTCCAGCCACATGGAATAGGACGGGGAGGGGTTTGGAAAAGAAAATGTGAAGACAAATGGGGATATTTAAAAGCAGAAAAGAAAATTAGTGCTCAGAACAGCATTCTTTAACTTAGTCTAGCTATAAATTTCGTCTCTTGTTGATTTCCTGACTTGGAAAGAACCCATTAATGAAAGGAAAAAAAAAAAAAAAAAACACAGGCTGGAAGCTCAACTGTGACTTTTTAAAATGGTAAACCTAGTACCATTCATATCTGTGAGATGTGAAAGGAAGATTTGAAAACCTTATTTTGTCATTTTACCAAGAGACTTGAGTAACCTATTTAAAAGACACAAAAATAAATTTAAAATCTGGGTGGAGGCTGCAGAAGCGCTTCCCTTGCCTTTTTCTCCCACTTGCTTTACCAGTGGAGCCTGAAGCTTCTCAGTTCATTGTCATGTTTACCTCCGTCCTTTCTCTGCCAGGAATCTGAGAGTTGAGTTTTTGGTTACTTTGGGAGTAGGGTAGATCCTTGTTGTAACTTGCTGAGACTCATCCAACTTGATTTCTGGGAGAGAAATGGATTCTTTTTCCTTGCTGAGGGGTATAACAGGCCAACAATGTCTACACTCCATGTAGATAGACACTCACTAGACCATGGATTGACCCCCTTATCAACATACAAATTAATTGGAGGTGAAAAATGGAAGTAGAGGTCTGCAAGGAATAAGTTCTTCCTAGGCTGGTTCTTTCTGCAGATTCCTGGGAGGGCTTCTGGTGTTTCCAAGCTGCTGCTTATCTGAGGCTCTTGCCTTCCACAGCTCTGAAGGGCAGACCCAAGCAGAGCGGGCTTTCCCTAAGTGTTCCAGAGACCCTCAGAAACTTCTAGCTGCAGCTCACATTCAAAGTCCTTAGACCAGTCTTCGAAAGTACCTGTGCAGAGTCTCTTAGGGACATAAATCTGAATAGCATCATAATTGATGGTCTCCTAGCCCTTCTTTCAGCACCCTAGACTTAGGCAGGAGGGACACTGCTCTACTCACTCTTCCTTGGCTGAAGATGAGTAGCCACAAGCCCCAACAGAGTTATTTCCATGGCTTCTTAGTGATAAAAGCAAGGGGAAGAATGAGCCCAGGATAACCCTCATGTGTCAACTGGAGCTCCATGTTCTGTGTAAGTGTCCTCTTTCTGGCATGTTTGTCCCTGAATGAGTGCCAATTTGTACTCTCTCACTCCTTTCAACCTCACTATCTTCAATGCAACATCTTCCCACTCCTGAAGACTCATGTTTGATTTTGTTGCTAATACTAGTTTACTATTATTAACCTTTTTATTTCATCTGCAGTGGCAAAATACAATTGTCATAACTTAAGGACATGACTCATGCAAATATACAACGAACATGTTCAAATGTGTTCAACTCATGTATTAATGAGGGAATCAGTAGATATAAAGTTACTTCAAACAAAACATTTTGAGAAACTATTTACAGGCAATTTAAAAAATAATAATACTAGAGTAAGATTATTTTCAGTTTAAACACAAAACTACTTAGTGTCCTACCAGGTAATAAACTATTGCTTATCTTTTTTACCACACAGAAATTATTCACATCTCTATTGAACAAAAACTACTAGTAAAGACATAACTCCTCAGTGTATGTGCACTAATCAACAGTAAATGGTAAAGTCAAATAGTGGTACATCAGCCTACAAAATCAAATAATTTAAGGGTGTGCCTAAAATATACACTAAAAGATAATGCATCTATCCTCTGGACCTTATTTACAGGTTTTAGATAATTTTTCTTTATAGTAGGAATGCAAGTCCTAATACTATGCTGTTATTCCAATCTAGTTCATAAGTTTCTGACAATATTTAAGAAGTCTCATTAGAATGCATTTGTCATTAGTTGAGGTATCAGTGCATCATGTGTACTTATTAACAGAAAAGAAGAAGGAAAAATGTTTATCTGAAAGCATTTGCTAAAAGGCTCATCCATCATGCCAGGCACTAGGACTCATTAGCCAGAGCCCTCAGGGAAGATCATTAAGACAGAAAAGCTGAGTAATCAGGAACCATGGCTGATATGATCACGGCAAGCTAGAGATTGGGAAACTGATTTAAAAACTGAGATCAAGGAGCATGAAGAGTGGAAAGCCAGAAAGCAAAGCTTGAGGCTACAGCAAGTCAGATGTCAATAGCCAAGATCTTAATGAGCTACAGGCCTCCTAGGTCAGGACAGATGAGGTAGGCAGATGGACAAGGTCAGAGCATTCAGATAGCCCACATCAGGGGCACGCTTCCCAGAAAGCTTTGGCCTCAGATTACACTTGACACTCCCCATCTACCCACACTAGAAAGGTTGCTTAACCCTGGGGCAGAGGGCTCCATCCCAGGGTCAACTATTGCCCAGCTATGTGGACTCTTCCACTGCTTCCATTGTTTAAAAACTAGAGCTATCTTTTGACAGAAAAAAAAAAAAAAGTATGTATATAAGAATAATATTTCCATATTCTGAGGGTCCTCATCCAATTACCTATTGTTCTCTCAAATTAAATTCTCTGTAAAAAAGGAAGCTGAAATGGGGCTAAATGCCTCCAGATATTGATTTCTGATTTCCGAATCATTCCTAAGTTGTTGTTATATCTTTGCCATTGAATGGCAAGATGTGTATTGCTGACATATCTCCATGATATCAAGGAAATTGTAATTCCTGTTGTTGCATGAACAAGAATCCTAAATCTCTTTTGCCTGTAGTAAGTGAAGGTGAAATGAAAATTAATCAGTAAAATTAATCAGGGTAGGAAGTTACTATGAGGAGCAGAGATCTTTTGGACTGACTGCCCAGAACATAATCATTTTTCTGAGTATTGTATCTCTTTCTCCACACATAAGGGTTGACCCTGGCTGTCATGTTTATACCATATACACATATTACTTTGACAAAGCTGGTTGAACCTGGGAGGTACCTGAAGCAAGTTAGGTCAATCGACGGTTCTATCTTGAGAACTTCAAACTGGGATTCAGGTATGCAAGCTCTGACACCATTGGAGAGTCATACATTATAACTTTATCATCTAATATGGTTATCACTAGACTTGTGGAATTTTGAAGTTTAAAATAATTAAAAATTAAAACTTTTGAACCTTAGTCACCCCAGCCATATTTCTAGTGCACAGTAGACATATGTGGCTAGTGACCTACCATATTGAACAGAGCAAATGTGGAATAGAGCAAATTTTTCCCTCACTATAGAAATTTTTTGGATAACACCAACCTATCACATGATGGGAGAAGTAGAGAAAGCCTGTAAGCAGGTACAGGGAAAGGAAGCAGATGTGCGACAGAAGTAAAAACAAGAGACAAAGCAATGGTAGGATGTTGGCTGCCTCTACTTTCTAGGCCCTTGTTCTAGCATTTAGGAAGACTCAGTTATTTCTTGCCTTTAAACTCTATGATACATGCATACATGTCCATTCAGTAAATCCCCCTTTTTCACCTAAGGTAATTTGTTTAGAATTTTTTACTTGCAACTTAAAGGTGCAAGGTATGAAAAACAGCAACAGGTTAAGATGATTTGAATCATTTTAGAACTCCCTAATCTTCTTTCTCAAACACACTGTGGCACTGAAATACTCTGATAATTTTGCTATTTTCTCCTTTCTTTTCTTCTACAACACATATATTTATCTGTGGTAAAAATTCCAGAAAGCTACTGACCAGAAGTTATTAATTTTTAACTTTAAATCTCTGAATAATATAGTCTAGCTCATTTATACAACCTGTGGATACAGGCAGAGTGTGTTCAAGTGGGGCCTTAGGTAAATAATTCATTAGAGGATGGCTTCTTTAGTTTCTCTGTCCAAAAAGGTACCACCAAAATGCCTCACATGCAGTCAAGACGCATCAGAAACCTCAAGTTTATAACATACAAAATATTTCAGGAAAGGAGCGCAGAGAAACAAATTTATATGACTTAGGAGCTGCCTCAGAAATACTTAAATATTTCACTTAGTGTTTTTTGCCAAAACTTTTTTGGAGAGAAAGTAGTGTATCTGCTGACGTAACTTTCAGACTCATAGGCTTGCAAAGCAACAGTGATCTTGACCTCGGGTAGGCAAAATACCTTTGATCTTCACCAGCCACTGTAGCTGCCCGAGATTATCTCAAATGTTAAACAGAGGAGAAAACACGTATACTGACTCCACTACTTGCCATGTGCAATGATCCGTTACAGGGAAGGGGCTGCTGTGAAAAATGATTAAAGTCCATGGGTGGCAGGAAAAGGAATGTATATCAGAAAAAGAAATGGTCTGCCACATGAAATTCTGCCTACTGTCTAAGGGGGCTGGATGACCTTCATTGTATGGAGATGGGTTTGTGTTTGTAAGTTTAGGAGTAGGATCCAGAAATATAAAGGGGAGAAGAAATGGAATTAGAAGGTCTGGGTAATGAGGATAATTTGAGCAGAAAATAAAAAGAGTAAATATCAAGGCTGGATTCTGTAAAAGGAATAGTCCAGAGAAAGAAAACTAACAAGCAAGGAAATCCAGTATAGAAATGGGCCAGAAAATACTTTAAGGAAGAGAAATGTCTCATACAGGCTTAAAAATTGTTTCATGTGGGATGCTCAATGTAAATCTTCACTTTAACTTCTCCTCTATAAAACTGTAATAACACCTGCCCTCCCAAACAGCAAAGATCTCTCGTGTTGGAAGTGATAAACAAGCATGACACATTTATGGGAGGCAGGCCAAAGATGTATCTCTTAGTGTGAGGGTATTCTATGTCATTCTTTTCATAATCAGTACTTAACTTTTATTAATAAGACGGTGGCCTGAAGTAAACTTTATGAAGCTATTTAAATTTGAAAGAAAGTGACATTTCGGCCATCTTAAGTTGAAACTTCAGATTATTGCACAAACAAGATTAGTTGTTACTCAGATTTAATAGGAAACAATGAGAAAGGAGCAAATGTAATAAAACATGTAACAATTACAATAATTATTACTTCAATTCACTATTTATTATATTCTTTGTATTATACTGATCTATCTATCTACCTATCTAATCCCATCTAACTTTAAGAGCAAATTTAAATTCTTACAATAAACCTCCATTTTATAGATGATGTCATTGAAACCAGGCAATTTAAGTAACTTGTTTAAGGTTAAACTCTAAGTAATGGAAGCAAAATTCATATCCAGATATTCTAATCATGGCTGTAGCAAAAAATAGATGACACTTAAAAGTTGGAACTTAGAGAATTTAAATCTATGAGGAAGGTGCAAGGAAGCCACAAAGTACTTCCGTGGCTAATTCCTGTAGAAATGTTACTATCCTGATACAAAGTTGCAGAGGAGGTAGTGGTTATCAGTGAATTGTGTGATGAAGACCATCTTTTGGAAGCTATGACCTTCAGTCTGTGACATGGTCAGCCCATGGTGACCACAGAGAGGAAGCTGGGGGCTTAGAACATGGAATACACACACCCTTCCCTCTTTCCACTGGCTCCCCACCACCCCATTGACAAAACTCAAGGGTAAGCCAATTCTTTTTATGAGCTTATTCTTTGGGGCTGTTGAATTTCACATCTGGGTCAATGGATTTAAAAAATTGAGAATTCAGGAGCCCAGAAACTAGGAGGCCCATGGAAATCTTGGGAGGCTTAGACTTCCCCAGGCTATCGGATCAGGGGTTTAAGACTATTCTTTCTAGATACCAAGAGTCAGAGTCTAAATTTAATGTCTGGTTTGCACACAGGCAAAGAGTTTACTTAGGTTTCAAGTTACATCCCTTGTTTACTGAACTTGCTGTTGTTTGAAATGTATTAATATGTATCCCAGATAAGCAAACGCTAAGGGAATTCACCACCAGTAGACGAGACCTACAGGAAATGCTCAAAGGTGTTCTAAATATGGAAAAGACAACACTTACCATCATAAAAGTACACATAAGTAGAAAACTCAGATTCTTTTGTTTTGTTTTCTCATAATTAATCATTCTGATTTGCAGCCTTACTTGTTTCAATAATTGAGATCTCATTTTAATGTGCTTAACATTTTTGTTCCATTTATGGAACAGTGCTGGTCCCTAATTTTTGAGAACAGCCATAACCCTTGATTGGCCTTATATAAATAAATTCTATCTTAATGTCCTTGAAATCAGAGTATCATCCAGGAGAACATGCTGTCAATCAGAGTAGAAAAAAGTAGGAAAGTGGGCTCACACCTGTAATGCCATGGTGGCTCACACCTGTAATGCCAGCAATTTGGGAGGCCGAGGCAGGTGGATCACCTGAGGTCAGGAGTTCGAGACCAGCCTGACCAAGATGGTGAAACCCTGTCTCTACTAAAAATACAAAAATTAGCTGGACGTGGTGCCAGATGCCTGTAATCCCAGCTACTGGGGAGGCTAAGGCAGGAGAATTGCTTGAACCTGGGAGGTGGAGGTTGCGGTGAGCTGAGATTGCACTATTATACTCCATCCTGGGTGACAGAGTGAGACTTCATCTCAAAAAAAAAAAAAAAAAAAAAAACGGTGAGCAAGCTCACAGATTCTATAAAACAATTACACAATTCAGACTCTGAGGCAACTAGCTAACGACACAATGACAGGAAAAACACTCTCAAATATCAATATTAACCTTGAATATAAATTGTCTAAATGCCCTACTTAAAAGATATGAACTGGCAAATCCTATTTAAAAAATAGGATTTTTTTAAAAAAGAAAATCTGCCTACAAGAGACCCATCTAATGGCTAAAGACACCTAATTCAAAGTAAAGGAATTGAAAAAGACATATCACACAAATTGAAAACAAAAGTGAGCTGAAGTGGCCATTCTTATATGAGATAAAACAAACTTTAAGCCAATAACAATAATAAAAAAAAAAAGATAAGAAGATGAAGGCCAGTATACAATGATAAAGGGTTCAGTACAATAAGATTTAACTATCCTAAATATATACACACCCAAAATCCAGATTCATAAAACAAATACTACTAGATCTAAGAGAAGATACTGAAAGCAATACAATAATAGTGGGGGACTTCTGCACCCCAATGACAGTAACAGACAGACCATCAAGGCAGAAAGTCAACAAAGAAATTCTGGACTTAAACTGTACTATAGACCAAATGGATCTAATAGACATTTATAGAACATTGTACTTAACAACTGCAGAGTATATATATATTTTTAATCTGCACATAGAACATTCCCTAAAATTGACCACATACTTGGCTGTAAAACAAATCTCAATAAATTCAAAAAAATCAAAATCATATTGATTATCTTCTCAGACAAAAGTGGAATAAAATTAAAGATTAATACCAAGAGAAGCTCTAAAAACTACACAAGTACAAGGAAACTAAACAAATTGTTCCTGAATGACTTTTGGGTAAACAACAAAATCAAGTCGGAAAAAAAAAATTAGAAATGAATGAAACTAGAGACACACTTAGCAAAATGTCTGAGATACAGCAAAAGCAGTGCTAAAAGGAAAGGTCACAGTATTAAATGACTACATCAAAAAGACAGATCAAAAATTAAAAACCTATTGTCATGCCTCTAGGAACAAGATAAACAAGAATGAACCAAACCCAAAGCTAGCATAAGACAAGAAATAAAAATCAGCTCAGAGCTAAATGAGATTGAGACCAAAAAAATGATATGAAGGAGCAACAAAATGAAAAGCTGTTTATTTGAAAGGATTAAAAATAAAAAAGAAATTTATAGACCACTAGCTAGTTTAACCAAGAAGAAAAGAGAAAAGGCTAGGGCCAACATGGCTGACTAGAAGCAGCTAGTGTGCACCGTTCCCACAGAGAGAATGAAAACTGGCACATAAACACTAGATCTTCAACTGCAAACATCCAGGTGGACATATTGGGATTCATCAAGAAAAGAACTTGACCCACAGAGAATGGAGAGGAGTGAGACAGGTTGACTGCCCACCTGGGAGCGGCACAAAGTCAGGGCAGGCTTCTCCTCAACACTGGAAAAGTGTTGAGTAAGTGAGAGTCCCCAGGGACCCATACTTCTTCCGTGGACCTTTGCAACCCTGGGCTCAGTAGATTCCCTTGTGAGCCTATCCCACTGGTACCTTCCGACTGTCTCACAGAGCTATATAAAGTCTGGGCAGGGCCACCACTAAGCCACAGCAGAGTCATGGGAACCTTGGACCCCTAGGCATCCCAGCATTAGTGGCTGCAGCTCCAGCAGCAACAGCAGAGGTCAGGCTCCCTCACACACTCCCAAGAAAAAGACCAAATCCATGAGCAGCAATGAACTGCAGGCCTCACCCCTACTGCACCTTACAGAATAAAGCTCACTAACCTGGTACTCCAACCATCCCCAACTAGGATTCTCAGGCCGGTAGCAACCATGCACGCCCCTGAGATGGAGCTCCAACAGGAAAAGGCAAACTTCCATTTTTTTTGCTGTCATTCAGCCCTCATTGCTGTTGCCTTCAGGTTCTGAAGGGTGCATGGTGACTACAGACAGATGTGGATTCCCAGAGCAACACAACCAGCCCCCAGAAAAGTGGCCAGGCTCTATCTTAAGTGTTTCTCCTCACTGGGTGGGACCTCCCAACCCAAGACTCCAGCTACCCCTGACTGGGCTTTCCAACTGGTAGTAGCCCTGCACTTCCCTAGGACCGAGCTCTCACAGGGAAAGGCAAGCCACCATTTTTGCTGTCTCACAATCTTTGTCATTGTTGCCTTCAGTCTTTGTAGGGTGCATGATGACTAAGGGCAGGTGTGGATTCCCAGCACAATGCAGCCATCCCACAGAAAAGGTGGCCAGACCACTTTCTACACAGGTCCTCAATCCACTTCTCCTTACTGGGTGGGGCCTCCTGACCTGGCACTCCAGCAAAACTATCCTACCCCCACTTGAACACATCAGTTGAAGATGGCTATGCAGTTCTCCAACGAGGAAATCCCAGATAAAATCCAGAAGCCCTCACCATTGGATCTGCAGTGGTACCACCCTAACTGCCCTCAAGCTGGGGAAGGAAAAAGGGCCTAGTCACTACACTGGCACCTTCAGCACACTGCAGCCACCACATGGAGAGGAATCCAGTACCTCTTCCCTGTGAGTACCCCCATCCACCCTTCACCAGGCAGGGCCCCCAGCTCATGACCACAGATCTGCCACCCTACCCATGATTGAACACACCCACTGACAGTGTCTCTGAGTTTTCCTGGGGAGGAGTTCCCAGAGCCAACCAACAGCTCCTCTGCCACTATCACAGCAGCAATTGTGTCCCTGCTACCACTGGGCTGGGGAAGATACAAAGAGCCTATGGACTTCACATGCACTCCCAGCATGCCATAGTCACCACATGAGAGGAGCTAAGTCTCTCCTCCGCATGAGCCCTTAACACTTTGCTCCTTAACAAGCAAAACCCCAGCTCAGGCCACCATTCAGGAGCCATTGCTATTGAACATTCCCAGTAGCAATGGCTCCACATTTCTCTGAGGTGGAGCTCCCAGAGGCAATGGAAAACCCTTCTTCCACTGCTGCTGCAGCAGTACTTTCCTTGCTGCCTTGGGACTGAGAAGGGGCAAAGACCCTGAGTGCTGTAACCATACCTCCAACAAGCTGCAGGTGCCCTAAGGAGAAGAGGCCAGTCTCTCCCTTGTGACCCACATGCTCCATCATTTATTAACAAGAACCCCTGACCCACCTTGGGTCTACTGTGCAGCCTCACCATACCAGGCTGATTGCACTGATTGATAGTGGCTCCACATCTCTCTGGTATGGAGCCCTAAGAGACAAATGAAAGGCTATCTGACACCAATCACTGCTAAGGTTCCTTCCCCTGCTGCCTCGAGGTTGGAGAGAGAACATAAAGCCTGAGCTCACCCCAGAGCTGTGGTCAGGAGTGCAGCCCAGGAATGCCAAGCTGAGATCTGCAGCCAGCACTCGAGTGGGAGAAGAGCCCACACTTTCAGAGCACTAAGAGGGAGCACAGCTGCAATCATGAGGAAATGCAGAGGAGCCATGTTACTGAGCAACAGTCTACCTACTGGCCATTTCACTTAAGTGCCACCTACTGGATCACAGATGAAAACTTCAACACCAAAAATACTTTGTTATACCCCAGTATGAAACCAAAGACAAGAATTCAGCTACAAAGACCCTGCACAAAGCCTCAGCCCTCTGAAAACATCCTGAAAAGAAGTCTACTGACTGTACTCAAATTACCCTGCAGTTAAAGAACACCAACTCACACGATGACAACCAGTGCAAAAACTCTGGCAACTCAAAAAGTCACAATGGCTTATTTTCTCCAAATGACCATGCTAGTTCCCTGGCAAGCGTTATTAACTGGGCTAAAATGGCTGAAATAACAGAAATAAAATTCAGAAGACAGATAGGAATAAAGATAATTGAGATACAGAAGAAAGTTGACACCTAACCTAAGGATTACAATAAAACAATATAAGAGCTGATAGATAAAATATCCATTATAAAAAAAGAGAAACAAACTGATTTGATAGAGCTGAAAAACCCACTACAAGAATTTCATAGTGCAATTACAAGTATTAACAGCAGAATAGATAAAGCTGAGGAAGGAATCTTAGGGCTTGAACACTGGCTTTCTGAAATAACTCGGTCAGACAAAAATAAAGAAAAAAAGATAAACAAAAACCTCTGAGAAATGTGGGATTATGTAAAGAGAAAAAAACTATGACTCAATGGTGTCCCTGAGAGAGAGAGAAAGCAAGCAATTTAGAAAACATATTTCAGGATATCATCCATGAAAACTTCACCAACCTTGCTACGGAGGTCAACATTCAAATTCAGAAAATGCAGAGAACCCCTGCCAGATACTACACAAGACAACCATCCCCAAGACACATAATCTTCAGATTTGCCAAAGTCAAAATAAAAGAAAAAATGTTAAAGGCAACTAGACAGAAAGGACAGGTCATCTAAAAAGGGAACCTCATCAGGCTAACAGCAGACCTTTCAGAAGAAACAATACAAGCCATAAGAAATTGGGGCCTATATTTAACATTCTTGAAGACAATAATTTTCAACCCCAAATTTCACATCCAGCTAAACTAAGCTTCATAAGTGAAAGAGAAACAAGATCTTTTTCAGACAAGCAAAAGCTGAGGGAATTCATTATCACCTGACTTGCCTTACAAGAAGTCCTGAAAGGAGCACTAAATATGGAAAGACCTTTACCAGCCACTACAAAAACACAAAGCCAGCACGATGGTTCATGCCTGTAATCTCAGCACTTTGGGAGGCCGAGGCAGGCGGATCATCTGAGGTTGGGAATACGAGACCAGCCTGATCAACATGGAGAAACCCCATCTCTATTAAAAAGACAAAAAATTAGCTGGGTATGGTGGCAGGTGCCTGTAATCGCAGCTACTCAGGAAGCTGAGGCAGGAGAATTGCTTGAACCCAGGAGGTGAGCAGAGATCACACCATTTCCCTCCAGCCTGGTCAGCAAGAACAAAACTCCATCTCAAAAAAAAAAAAAACAAAAAACCACAAACACACTTAAGTATAAACCAACCACACAGACAAGTCTGCATAATAACCAGCTAATGACACAATGACAGGATCAAATCCACACATATCATTACTAACCTTGAATGTAAATGGGCTACATGCGCCATTTAAAAGGCACAGAGTGGCAAGCTGGATAAAGAACCAAGACCTAATGGTACGTTGTCTTCGAGAGACCCAACTCACATGTAATGACACCTATAGGCTCAAAATAAAGGGATGGGGGAAATCTACCAAGCAAATGAATAACAGAAAAAACCAGAGATTGCTATCCTAATTTCAGACAAAACAGACTTTAAACCAGCAAATATCAAAAAAGACAAAGAAGGGCATTACATATTGGTAAAGGGATCAATTCAACAAGAAGATCTAACTATCCAAAATATATATGCAGCCAACACAGGAGCACCCAGATAAATAAAGCAAGTTCTTAGAGACTTTTAAAGAAACTCAGATTCCCACACATTAATAGTGGAACACTTCAATATCCCACTGACAGTATTAGAAAGATCATCTAAGCAGAAAATTAACAAAGATATGCAGGACCTGAACTCAACACTTGACCAAATAGACCTAATAAACATCCACAGAACTCTCCGTCTAAAAACAACAGAGTATACATTCTTCCCATTACCACATTGCACATACTCAAATATTGACCAGACAATTGAACATAAAACAATATTCAGCAAATTCAAAAAAAAACAAAAAAACAACAACAAAACCCAAAATCATACCAACCACACTCTTGGGTCACAATGTAATAAAATTACAAATCAACACTAAGAAAATCACTCAAAACCATACAATTACAGGGAAATTAAACAATCTGTTCCTGAATGACTTTTAGGTAAATAATGAAATTAAGGCAGAAATCAAGATCATTGAAACTAATGAGAACAAAGACACAACATACAAGAATCTCTGAGACACAGCTAAGGACATGTTAAGAGCGAAGTTTATAGTACTAAATGCCCACATCAAAAAGTTAGATCTCAAATTAAAAACCTAGTATCACAATGAGAGGAACTAAGAAGCAAGAGCAAACCAACCACAAAATCAGCAAAAACAAGAAATATCCAAAATCAGAGCTGAACTGAAGGAAATTGAGACACAAAAAAATACAAAAGATCACTGAATTCAGGAGTTGTTTCTTTGAAAAAAAATTTTAAAGATAGGCTAATGAAGAAAAAAAGAGAGAAAATCTAAATACACACAATTAGAAATGGCAAAGGAGCCATTACCATTGACCCCAGAGAAATATGGGAAAAAAAAAAAAAAAACCACTCAGAAACTAAGATGGCCGGCCGCGGTGGCTCAAGCCTGTAATCCCAGCACTTTGGGAGGCCGAGACGGGTGGATCACGAGGTCAGGAGATCGAGACCATCCTGGCTAACACAGTGAAACCCCATCTCTACTAAAAAAAATACAAAAAACTAGCCGGGCGAGGTGGCGGGCGTCTGTAGTCCCAGCTACTCCGGAGGCTGAGGCAGGAGAATGGTGTAAACCCGGGAGGCGGAGCTTGCAGTGAGCTGAGATCCGGCCACTGCACTCCAGCCTGGGCGACAGAGTGAGACTCAGTCTCAAAAATAAATAAATAAATAAAATAAAATAAAATAAAATAAAATAATAAAGAAACTAAGATGAACACTTTTATGTGCACAAACTAGAAAACCTACAGTAAACTGATAAATTTCTGGACACATACAATATCTCAATACTGAACCAGGCAGAAATTGAATCCCTGAGCAGACCAATGAGTTGCAAAATTGAATCAGTAATAAAATAAGCCTACCAACCACAAAAAGCCCAGGACCAGACTCACAGCCAAATTCTATCAGCTGTACAGAGAAGAGCTGTTTTTGATCCTACTGGAACTATTCCAAGAAACTGGGAAGGAGGGACTGCTTCCCACCTTGTTCAATGAGGCCAGTGTCATCCTGATACCAAAACCTGGCAAAGACACAACAACAATAAAAGAGAACTTCAGGCCAATATTCCTGATGAACACAGATGCAAAAATTTCAACAAAATACTAGCAAACCAAATCCTGCAGTACATCAAAAAGTTATTCCACCTTGATCCAGTAGACTTCATTCATGGGATGCAAGGTTGGTTCAACATACAAAAATCAATCAATGTGACTCATCACATAAACAGAACTAAAGACAAAAACCACATGATCACCTCAATAGATGTAGAAAAGGCTTTTGATAAAATTAACATCATTTCATGTTAAAAACCCTCAGTAAACTACTCATTGAAGAAACATACTTCAAAATAATAAGAGCCATCTATGATAAACCCACAGCCAACATCATACTGAATGGCGAAAGTTGGAAGCATTGTCCTTTAAAGCCACCACAAAACAATGATACCCCCTCTCACCACTCCTATTCATCATAGTACTGGAAGTTCTAGCCAAAGCAACCAGGCAAGAAAATGAAATAAAAGGCATCCAAATAGGAAGAGAAGAAGTCAAGCTATCCCTGTTTGCAGATGACATGATTCTATACCTAGAAAACTCCAGAGTCTCTGCCCAAAAGCTCCTTGATCTGATAAACACCTTCAGCAAAGTTTCTGGATACAAAATCAATGTACAAAAATCACTAGCATTTCTATACATGAACAACATCCAAGCTGAGAGCCAAATCAGGAACACAATCCCATTCACAATTGCCACAAAAGAATAAAATGCCTAGGAATACAGCTAACCAGGGAGGTGAAAGATCTCTCCAACAAGAATTATAAAACACTGCTCAAAGATATCAGAAATGACAAAAACAAATGGAAGAACATTTCATCCTCATGAATGGGAAGAATCAATATCATTAAAATGGCCATAGTCCCAAAGCAATTTACTGATTCAATGCTATTTTCAAACTACCAAAGACATTCTTCACAGAATTAGAAAAATAGCAATTTTAAATTCACATGAACCAAAAAAGAGCCCAAATAAACACAGCAATCCTAAGAAAAAAGAACAAGGCTGGAAGCATCATGTTACTCAACTTCAAACTATTCTATAAGGCTACAGAAACCCAAACAGCATGGTATTAGTAAAACAAACAGACACATAAACCAATAGAACAGAATAGAGAGCCCAGAAACAAAACCACACATCTAAAACCATCTGATCTTTGACAAAGGCAACAAAAACAAGCAATAGGGAAAGAACTCCTTATTCAATAAATGGTACTGAGATAACTGGCTATCCCTAAGATTGAAACTGGACCCTTTCCTTACACCATATACAGAAATCAAATCAAGATGGATTAAAGACCTAAATATAAAATCCAAAACTATTTTGAAAACCCTAGAAAATATCATTCTGGATATAAAGCTTGGAAAAGATTTCATGACGAAGATGCCAAAAGCAATTGTAACCAAAACAAAAATTGACAAATGGGGCCTAATTAAACTATAAAGCTTCTGAACAGCAAAACAAACCACTAACAGAGTAAACAACCTACAGAATGGGAGAAAGTATTTGCAAACCATGCATCCAACAAAAGTTTAATACCAGAATCTACAGAAAACTTAAATTTACAAGCAAAAAACAAACAACTCCATTAAAAAGTGTGCAAAGGACATGAACACTTTTCAAAAGAAAACATACATGCAGCCAAGAAACATGGAAAAAGATGCTCAACATCACTAATCATTACAGAAGTGCAAATCAAAACCACAATGAGATGTCATCTCCCACCAGTCAGAATGGTTTTTATGAAAAAAGTCAAACAATAACAGATGTTGGAAAAGTGGCAGAGAAAAGGGAACACTTACATACTGCTGATGGGTGTGTAAATTAGTTCAGCCATTGTGGAAAGCAGTGTGGTGATTTCTCAAAGAACTTAAAACAGAATTACCAGTCAACCCAGCAATTCCATTACTGGGTGTATTCCCAAAGGAATATAATGTATTCTCTCATAAAGGCACATGCATGAATATGTTTATTGCAGCACTATTCACATTAGAAAAGACATGGAATCAATCTAAATACCCACCAATGGTAGACTGGATAAAGAAAATGTGGTACATTTACATCATGGAATATCATAAAACCATAAAACAATGGGACCTTTGCAGCAACATGGATGGAGCTGGAGACTGTTATCCTAAGCAAACAAATGCAGGAACTAAAACCAGATACTATTATGTTCTAACTTACAAGTGGGAGCTAAACAATGACACCACATGGACACAAATAAGGGAACTGCAGACACTGGGGCTTATATGAGGGTGGAGGTTAGGAGGAGGGAGAGGATAAAAGAAATACCTATTAGGTACTATGCTTATTACCTGGCTAACTAATGTGTACACCAAACTCCCACAACAGGCAATTTACCTATATAACAAACCTGAACATGTAAAAAGAATAGCTTACCAATCTTACTGAAACTATTGCAAACAATCAAGGAGGAGGGATTTCTCTATAACTCATTCTACAAAATCAGTATCAGCTTGATACCAAAATCAGCCAAGGACGCAACCAAAAAGAAAACTCACAGGCCATTATTTCTGAAGAATGTAGATGCAAAAATACTAGCAAACAAAATAGTAGCAAACTGTATCCAAAAGCACATCAAACAGATAGTTTATGACACTCGAGTGGGTTTTATGTCAGGGATACAAGGGTGGTTCAACATTCTAAAATCAATAAATGTGATTCACACATAAAGAGAATTTTTAAAAACCATATGATCATCTCACTAGATGCAGAAAAGTCATTTGATAAAATCAAACATCCCTTTATGATAAAAAATCCTTAACAAACTAGGCATTGAAAGAACATATCTCAAAATAATAGGAGCCACCTATGACAGATACATAGTCAACATCATAATGAACAGGGAAAAGTTGAAAGCATTACCCCTAAGAACTGGAAAAAGACAAATGTGTCCACTTTCACCATAGTACTGGATGTCCTAGCCAGAGTAATCAGGCAAGAGAAAGAAATGAAAGCCATCCAAATTGGAAAAGAGAAATCAAATCATTCTTGTTCACTGATAACATGATCTTATGCCTGGGAAACCCAACAGACTCCTCCAAAAACTCCTGGACTTGATAATGACTTCAATAAAGTTTCAGGATATAAAACTGATGAAAAAAAATGTATGGTATTTCTGTATACCAATAGCATTCAAACTGAGAACCAAATCAAGAGCACAATCCCATGTACAATAGCCACACACACACACACAAAAAAAACTAGAAGTGCATTTAAGCAAGAAAGTAAAAGATCTCTACAAAGAGAATCACAAAACACTGATTTTTTAAAAATCACAGATGACACAAATGGGAAAGCATCCCATGATCAAGTGTTAGAATAATCAATACTATTAAAATGGCCATACTGCCCAAAGCAATCTACAGATTCAATGCCATTCCTATCACACTACAAACATTTTTCACAGAATTAAAAAAATAATCCTGAAGTTCACATGGAAACAAAAAATAGCCTGAATAGCCAAAGCAATCCTAAGCAAAAAGTACAGAGCTGGAGGCATCACATTACCTGACTTCAAATTATACTACAAGGCCATAGTAACTAAAACAGCACAGTACTGGTACAAAAATAGACACATAGGCCAATGGAACAAAATAGACAACACAAAAATAAAGCCAAAAAAACCTACAACCAACTGATTTTTGACAAAGTTGACAAAAATGTAAAATGGGGAAAGGACACTCTATTCAATAAATGTTTCTGGGGAAAATTGGCTAGCCACATGCAGAAGAATGAAACTAGACTCTTATTTCTCACCATATACAAAAATTAACTCAAGACGGATTAAAGACTTGAATGTAAGACCCAAAACTATAAATGTCCTAGAAGAAAATGTAGGAAAAACTCTTCTGGACACTGGCCTAAGCAAAGAATTTATGACTAAGACTCCAAAAGCAAATCTGACAAAAACAAAAATCGACAAATAGGAATTAAAATTAAAAATTTCTGCACAGCAGAATAAATAATCAAAATCATAAACAGATAACATACAGCACTACCCATTATAACAAAGACATGGAATCAACCTAAATGCCCATCAACAGTAGGCAGCATATGGTAAACCTAAGTTCCCATGAGAGAAAATATTTGCAATTTATGCATCCAAAAAAGACATAATATGCAGAATCTACAAGGAATTCAAGCAACTCAACAAGATAAAAACCAAACGAACTCATTAAAAATTGGGCAGAGGCCAGCGCAGTGGCTCACGCCTGTAATCTCAGCACTTTGGGAGGCCGAGGCCAGTGGATCATGAGGTCAGGAGTTCAAGACTAACCTGGCCAACATAGTGAAATCCCATCTCTACTAAAAATACAAAAATTAGCTGGGTGTGGTGGCATGCGCCTGTGGTCTCAGCTACTCAGGAGGCTGAGGCGGGAGAATCGCTCGAACCCAGGAGGTGGAGGTTGCAGTGAGTCGAGACCATACCATTGCACTCCATCCTGAGTGACAGTGAGACTTCATCTCAAAGAATGTATAATAAAATAAAATAAGTAAATTGGGCAAAGACAATTTTCAAAAGAAGACATACAAGTGGCCAATAAACATCTGAGAAAATGCTTAACATCACTAATCATGATAGAATTGCAAATTAAAACCACGAGATATCATCTTACGCCAGTCAGAATGACTATAATTAAAAAGTCAAAAAACAACAGATGTTGATGTGGATGCAGAAAAACTAAGGGTATGCTTATTCACTGTTGGTGGGAATGTAAATACAACCTCTATGGAAAATAATATGGATATTTCTCAAATAACTGAGAATAGAACTGCCATTTGATCCAGCAAAAATGTACGTCACACTGTAGCAGAATTGAGTGTACATATCTTGGATGGGATAAAGTCTTATCTCAACAATTGGTGCTTCATCCTCCAAGAGTCTCCCCAGCTTTTCCCAACAGATTTAGAAATGTGAGATATTCAAGCTATACCTTGGGCTCTCTTACAGGCTCTCCTACTTTTCCTTGCTTGTGTTTGAGCCCTTTCTCTTCCCAAGTCTCTCCTGAGGATTTTCTCTTCACCTATTCAGTAAGAGATCATGGCAAGGACTCTCTAGACAAAATACGACCCCCTCTCCCAGCCAGCAAAGGGACAAAAGGGAACTTGAGTTTAAGTCTCTTCTGCTTGCTCTAGGCCAGAAGTTCCTAATGCTAAACCATGAAAGAGTAGTGGTCCATGAAGTTCCCAGTCCTTAGAAAAATAAGAAAAATTAAGATAATGTGTCTTTTTTTTCAGAAAGTGAGATATATTGAATTTTAATTCTAATCAAAAATTATTAAAGAACAATGTGAAACAGTTATTTTTGTTTATTTTCTTAACATCCTTACTTAGAAAAATGAAATACTTTTAAACTCCATACCCCAATTTTCAAAAATTTCCTAGATGATAAAGTTCCAAAATCTAGAAATCACTTTTCCAGATATGAAATTCTAGTTTTCCAACCCCTCAGGGCATCTACTGGCCATCTCCTATATTCATGACTATGGTATTTTGGCAGATGTGCTATCAAAAATAAAGAGCAAAGTTATGTCTTATATGGCAGCAGGCAAGAGAGCGTGTGCAGGGGAAGTCCCTTATATAAAACCATCAGATCTTGTGAGACTTATTCACTACCACGAGAACGGCATGGGAAAAACCCACCCCCATGATTCAATTACCACCCACTGGGTCCTTCCATGACACATGGGGATTATTACAATTCAAGGTGAGATTTGGGTGGGGATACAGAGCCAAACCATATCACCCATACTGCATCTTTTTTCACATTCAGATAATATAAAGACAGCTATCAATTATAAACACAAAGAAAGGAGACCGCATGTATAATATTTAAAAGCAGTGTCCAATCCCATGTCCTCTGACACTGGCCCGGGTAGTGAGGGAATGCAAGAAACCTGGGGAGGCAGGAACAATCTCAGGACCAAAATCAGGGAGTCAGAGGAAAGGAGATTTGATAGGAAGAGGAGTAGTCTCAGAAGCCACAATGTGGCCATTTTATTGTTATACAAAGCAGACTATACCATCTAACATCGAAAGGAAAATAACGTAAATGGAATTAAATGTAATAAAACACATGTTCTTCAGCTTTATTTAATCATTGATTTCATCATGTCTAGTTCCTGCCAGATAGCTCTCAGGAAATGCACAAGGAACTGTTTTCAGTCCCCAAGAAACTTAAAATATGTTTTAAAAGAAACAAAAATCAATAGTGTAAGAGAATGTACTACTTCAACAATGTAATAAAGACAAAAGTAAATTAAATCCAAAAAAGAAAAATGTAATGCATGTTGGAATTGTTAATTTCAGGAGGTAGATAGTAATTATAAAGATAACACATGTGGAGAACCGGCAAACAAGCCAGCATCTCTAGATGGGAGAATCAGGATGGGGGCAGAAGGATGGCATCTAAACTTGTTAGAAGAACAAGTTTAGAAACTTGATAGAAGAACCTGGATATAAGGCAAAAAATCAAAGCATTTCCTCCTCCTTTATTAGTTCCTTTTAGAATATTCTCCTACTACTAATTCCAATCTCCCTCTTCCTAATTCTACTGAACTTACTCCTCCCTAAAAAATAAAAAAAATAAAAATAAACTACCAGACTGTGAACAATCATTCCAGTCTTATGGACTGAATCTTGTCATTACAAAGATGTGCTGGCTGCAGTAAGCAAATGCATTCTGGAGGGGCTGCAGGGCAGGCAAGGAATTGGGATCCCAGCAGTTCTTCAGCCAAATGAACATTACAGGATTTATATTTGTCTTACAATTCCTGGATTTCTACTATCTTTAATCTGCTGAACCATCATTGGGATTTTTAAAAGGGAATTTAGGTCATGTGAAGAAATTATCATTATGAAATTCATTTTCACTAGATATTTTAGAAGATTATGTCCATTGCAACACATCTTTAATAAATTACAAGCCTACTAGTACTTAACTCATAACTTATCTCCAGTTTTACTTATGAATTTTGATTAGACTTTCTGGGCATTTCAAAGCCCATATAATCAAAGGGGATAACAAATTATGAACATCAAGTCTTATTTACTGCTTTCTTGTCACTTCTATAATTTTTGGTTTCACAGTCTTCAATGCCTAGGATAATTGTTCAATAATTTCCCCTTTCTTTCTGGTACACTTAGAGTTCATTCTGAGTGCACACTATCCCCTCCCCCCTTAAGTAATAACAAGAATGTTCATATCTTGTTTTAACAAGTGGATGATCTGCCCCAGCTTCAGAATCAGAACGTCACACTATTAAAAGGAGAGCTTTATGTTTAATTTTTTTGTCCTGTGAGAAAAGCAGGATCTGTCGAGCCTCTACTTAAGTTTTTTTCTTTTGTCCTTATGAGCCCTCTCATGAGCTAATTTCTTTCATAGACTATATAAGCCCTTAAAGAGCAGCACTGTTCCCTGACAAACACACTGGCATGCAGTTAATCATTAATTTTGCATGGTCCACATCTGCTGTCCTCTGGACTCTATACTGTTTGAGAGATTTCCTCCCATTCCTGTAAATGTAATTGTGTGAGGGCTGGTGTTGGATCTTTATCTAACCTATTATCAGCAGTCCAGACAGAGTCTTAGAACCTCCCTTTAACAAGTCCAAGTTACAGAGTTCACAAGGCTTAAACCTACATGAATACAGTAGTAATTTTTTAATGGCAAAACAACAGCTGCAGGGGCAGATTCGATGACACGCCCTGGCTGAGTATGTGCAGATACTAAAAACAGGTGCACCTCATGACTGTTGTGCTGTGTGCCTTTTTAACAAATGACATGCATTTCTTCACCAGATCAAGGTTTATATAAAGTAGGTTTTAGAGGGGCATAAAGGAGTTCAGAAACATGGTCAGCTGAAATACTAAGGCCTTTAAAACACAATAATGGTAGAAAAAATTGACAGTTATGTTAATACTGGTGAGCATACTACCCTATGAAAATCCAAGAATCCAGCCATCTGCATAATAAAAATGACTTTTACATGGCAAGCAAATTAAATTATAATATCTGTTTTTTTCTTTCTTGGACTTGGTCTGGGGTTCCAGCTTCATACCACTTGGGGAAAAGTTGAAATTAGGCTTTGTGTGGGTGGAGGAGAGGCAGAATTGAATGTGATCCTGTTCAAATAATCTCTTCCAACCTTGCTCTAGGGTGGAACATGAAGACTGGAAAGAGTGAGCCTCCAAGCCTCTGGCGTAGAGGCAACACCTTCTGTGGCCATGCTGCCAGGAAGGCTCCAAAGGGAGTGCCCAATAAATGTCAGTGTTGTGTAGCTGTTTCAACTTTAAAGTAACTTGCACAAGTTCCCTTGAAAATTAACACTGCAGTCATACAGAAGGGGGAAAGGAGTGTGTGTTGTTTCCAGACATAATTGAGATTGAACTCTAACCAACTCAGAAACAAGCATTACTTTCCGCTGCTCCAGAGAAGCCAGCTTCCCTCTGCCAGAAGGGAAGTACTGCAATCGTCATGAACACAAAGCGTTCTGTATGTAGCTTGCAGAGAGAAGCAGTCCTGTCATTCAGGCTGGCCATTCATCTTTGGGTGTCCTGACGGCAGAGGTAGTGTGAAAAGGAGTTTACTCCCCCGAAAACATGACTGGTGCTTCTGGGGTCTGCAGAGCCTCCCACACCAGCTGTGTTTGACGCATTCCTGACATGGGAAAGAGCCCAAAGATCACTTTCAACCTGCTACATAATCATCAATAATGCTGGCCCCTTTCCAAGAGCTCTGAGCATTTACCTGCCTCATACAGAGTCCCTACTTTTCCCCAGGATTCATAGCAAGGCCAATAGGGGCCCATTGAGGAAATCAGAAACAACTTCAAGAGACATTATTCAGACCCACCAGAACTCCTGACATGTGAAAGCTCTCCTTGGAGGCCTGCCACTGCCAGAAGAAACAGCCTAGATTTGGAGAATGAGAATACTCAAGTTACGTAAACGTTGAATAAAAATAACAATTCTGATGCTACTTTTTTATTATAGAAGTTTCACACTTCATCTCTTGCAACGAAGCTCCTGGGATGGGAGGGAGACTGTATTGCTGACTCATTGGCTTCTGCACCTCTTGGGTTTCTATCTTTAGCGGAGAGCCAGGTCTTTGACACGGAGTTAAGTAAGATATAACAAAAGAGTGGAGCAGTTACAGAAATAAGTTTGTTAGGCATAATGGTAACATTCTGAAACTGTGACATTCTTAATGACATCGTTTTTGTTAAGTAAAATTTTGGAGTTTCAAGCAATGGATTGAAGGAATTTGGTTATTTCAATAATAAAAGAACCTTCCTTCCAACTATGTTAGCTAGAGGAAGAACTGAAGGTTTACTACTAAATCAATTGTCAAAAACATAATCAGTGCAAACTCAGATGTTCTAAATGTCTTTAGCTAAAGTGTGTAAATAGCTCATAAAACATAAATACAGATAGAGGCAGGTAGCAGCAGAATCATGTTCATTTGTCAGAAGAGCAGCAGTGACAAGTTGGGTTGGGACTGACACGTGAAGCATGAAGTCCTCCTTGGTTTACCTGAGGGAAAGAAGTTGTCACAAGCAAGTCAACTGTCACAAGGCTGAGAGTAAGAGAGTCCAAGCAGCATAGTAACAAAGAACACGGACTTTTCCATCAGACCAATTTGCAATTCAAACCTGGCTTTGCCACTGGGATCCCTGAGCATATATTGTCTAAACTCTAAATCTTGTTTAATTTAGAACCATCTGTGGTCATGTTGTGCTGACTAAACAAAACAGTGGATACCTAAAAGATATGTGCAAAAGTCTCAAAACCAGGAAGACAAATCAAAGATGAGAATATATGCTCAGAAACAGGTAAACAACTAAGAACCAAGAAGTTAAGGCAGTATAGTGACAAACAACAAGGTGTAATTTTCCAAAAGTCAGAAAAGTATCCAAACAGCTAGAGACCAAGAGGTCGACCTAGTGATCAAGATTTACAACAATTCAAAATCTTGGAGATGAAGTGAAGAAAAACAATTAGATCCAAGGCTAAAATTTCACAGTAAGCAAACCTTGCCTCATCTGCACCCCAACAGGGCAGAAAGTGATTTGAAGTGAGAATTGAATTTAGTCCATGTAGCTTCTGTAACCAGTGGGACAAAAGGGAACACGGCAATATAGATAAAGGGCAAATAACTGGAATAGCACACTTTGGAACACACTGGCCATTAAAACAGCATGGGTGAAAAATAAAACATCCACAGGAAATAGAAATTAAGGTTGCAAAGAAGACAATGTTGTAATTGTATCACATTCATGCATGGAATGGTCTCACAGATATGTGTCCTCTGAAGGAGAAGCTACCTAGACATTCACTTGCTGAGAAGAGTTCTAGAAAAGGAACTATACACACTTTTAAAATAGTAAACATTTTCAAAATTTGTACTTTTTAGGTATATTCTGCCATATTTTAAACATGTATATCAGTTGTCACTCACTCCATAAGCTGATGTCATCCAATCTTATGGCTTTATATTAATTTCTATTGCTGCTGTAACAAATTACTATAAACTTACTGGCTTATATCAACATAAAGTTGTTATCTTATAGTTCTGAGGGTCAGAAGACTTACTGGGCTAAAATCCAGGTTTTAGCAGGCTAGGTTCCTAGTGGATGCACAGGAGAGAAGCTATTTTCTTGCCTTTTGTATCTTCTAGAGGCTGCCTGCATTCCTTGGCTCTTAGTTCCTTCCTCTATCCTCACTGCCAGCAGTGTAGCATCTTCAAGTCTCTCTGTCTCTCTCTCTTTCCTGCCTGGCCCCATCCCCACACTGACCCTTCTGCCTTCCTCTTATAAGAACCCTTGTGACTACATTGGGCCCACTGGGTTAATTCAGGATAATAATCCCATCACACAATCTTTAACTTAATCACATTGGCGAAGTCCCTTTTGCCATATAAGAAAATATAATCACAGATTTGGGGAAACAGGAAATGGATATCTTTGGATGCTATTATTCTGCCTATCAAAACCTTAAGTAACATATATTTTGACATCTCTCAAATTTATATCTCAAGCATAGACCTCACCCTTGAACTTCAGCCTTAGTTTTCCAATAGTTTATTTCACATCTCTACCTAGATTTCTAACTAGCGTCTCAAACTCAGATGCCCAAAGTTAAATTACTGAATTGCACTCAACACCCTAAATGTGGCAAAACCTGTCATTCTTGCAGCTTTCTGCTTCTTAATCCATGGCAAGTATTGTCATGTGCCACATAATGACATTTTGGTGAACAACAGAAATTTACATTGGTGGTCCAATCAGATTATAATACTGTATTTTATTGGACCTCTTCATTATGTAGATATACAAATACTTAACCATTGTGTTAAAATTGCTAACAGTATGCAGTCCAGTCACAAGCTATGTAGGTTTGTAGCTTAGGAGCAATAGGTGTGTGGCCTAGGTGTGTAGTAAGCTATATACTACCTAGGTTTGTGTAAGTACACTCTATGATGTTCCCGTAATGATGAAGTTGCTTAATGTTGCATTTTTTAGAATGTATCCCTGTCATTAAGCAATGCATGATTGTACACTATCTCTGTTGCCCAGGTCAAAAATCTCTTTTTCTCACATTCTATAAGCAATGACCATGATCATTACCTCTATATGTCCATACAAAGACTTATACACAAATGTTCATAGAAGTTTTATTTGTATTAATAAGAGCTCCAAACTAGAAACAACTCAGATGTCCATCAACGGGTGAATGGATAAACAAAGTATGACATATCAGTAGAATGGAATACTACTCATCAATAAAAATAACTATTCATATACATAACAGCATGGATAAATCTAAAAATAATTATGTTGAGGGAAAGAAGACAGACATAAAAGAGAATATACTGTGTCGATTTACATAAAACTTTAGAAAGTTCACATATGAATTCATAGTGACAGTAAGCACATGAGTAGTTGCCTAGAAACAGGGTTGAGGTGTTAGACACAGGCCAGAAAAAGGGATTACAAAGGGGCACATGGAGATTTTCCGGAGTGGTGAATATGTTCACTGTCTTAATTATGATGCTGGTTTCACAGGTGCATACATATGTCAAAACTTCATTATATCTTCTTTAGATGTGCACAATTTATTGTGTGTCCGTTATAGCTTAATATATTTATTAAAATATATTCTTGTCATTAAGAAAATGTGCAGTTTTTGAAAATATAAGGTTGTCTTCTAACACATGGAAGGTATTTATTAAAGTGATTTCAAATTGTAATAACTACTAACATTTTGCCAAGAATGAAGCACCATTAAAACTGCTGAAATCGTCATGATTTCAATTATTATTTTGCTGTTCATTTCTTCTTCAGAAAATACACTTTAGTTTCAAAGAATAGAGGATATACCAAAATAAGATTTTTATAGTAGGAAAGTATTCTTTTAAAATTACAGTTTTTATGTAATTTTCAAAAAATTGTACACTGCATTTTCTTGAAAAAATACAGAAAAGACAATCTGCAAAAAGAAATGGCAAACCTCTTCTTATAAAACACCTAGAAATTCTGGCTAAAATACCATCTGCATCCTTTAAAAAGAAAGGCAAGCTTGTAAGGAACTAAGGATGGACTCTTACACCCCTGAAGACAGATCTGAAAAACAAAATGGAATCATTCATATTGAAACTGCAAATGTCCCAGTGGGTTTGTATTTGTTGGGTTCAGTTATTAAGAATCTGAGTTCTGGCTGGGCACATTGGCTCACGTCTGTAATGCCAGCACTTTGGGAGACCATGGCAGGAGGATCACCTGAGGTCAGAAGTTTGAGACCAGCCTGGCCAACATGATGAAACCCTGTCTCTACTAAAAACACAAAAAAAGTAGCCAGGCCTAGTAGCAGGTGCCTGCAATCCCTGCTACTTGGGAGGCCGAGGCAGGAGAATCGCTTGAACCCAGGAGGCAGAGGTTGCAGTAAGCCGAGACCACGCCACGGCACTCCACCCTGAGCAATAAGGGCGAAACTCCTTCTCAAAAAAAGAAAGAAAGAAAAAAGACAGAAAAGAAAAGGAATCTGAGTTTTAAAGCCAACTTTTTGGACAGAAAATGTGACCTGGGCCTATGAGGACCAGAAACTTGTAAGAACTCCATGTAATGTCAGGACACTCAAGGGATTACAATCCCAGTTAGAAAATAACAATACAGCCAATCACACAATAAGACAACAAGAAACCATGTCTATCTCAGTCTATATTCAAGAGTAAAAACAATCTCCTCTGAGAATTTCTTATCATGGGGCAACAATTTCCATGGCTTTGGGATTTGAAATGATCATATTCTTGTGGTCTGGGAAGCCCAGAATGAGAAATTAACATTAAAAATTACCACAAAAGCAAACTCAAAACTCCTTGAGAAGGACAATCCTTCAGGCAGGGATTCTCACAAACAAAGGCCTGCTTATGATGAATTTATAATCTTGAATTACAGATTGAACAATCCGTATGAAGAGATAGCAGACGTAGCAGCAGTATTAGCGGCTTCACCCTAAGAGAACACAAATGATAGGACTCTCTGAAATAAACAGTGAAACCTGAAATGACTCCGTTGATGTGATTCAAGGTATAATCGAAGGACTCAAAACTTTAAAAAGAACAATATACTACTAAGAAAAATAAGACAACCCAGTAAAGTTTAAAAAGAACCAAGTGGAACTTCAAAACTTGTTTTAAATATACTTACTGAAATATAAAACCAAATGAATGGGTAAGTGTAGATGTGCTACAGCTGATGAGAAAATTACTGAGCTGAAAGATACAGCTGAAGACATTACTCTTCAGCATAGAGAGTAAAGCTGATGGAAAATATGAAAGATAAAGACACAAGGGGTAGAATGAGAAAATCCAACATATGTCCAGTGGTATTTTTAAAACAAAAAATAGAGATAATGTCAAAAAGGAAATACTTAAAGAGATAGGAAATAGAATTTTCCAGAATTTATGAAAGACATGAATTATCAGATTCTAGAATCATATTTAATCCTAAACAGAATAAAAAAGAATAAATCCACCCCAGACATACTGCAGTGAAATTGCTCAAGACCAGAGACAAACAGATTTAAAAGCAACAAGAGAGAAAAAATAGATGATTACACAGATGTAACAATCAGAATTCAGAAGATAAGGACATAAGTATAATACTCTCCTAATACTAATGTAAAATAAATCATAATAATACAATACAATGATACTGCACATAACTGAAATATTTGAAAAATGAAATACTCCAGTAGAATAGACATTTCAGGCACCTGAAACATCCCATTCTACAATAATTTATATTTTAGCCAAATTATAAGTGAAAATTTTTATAAAATATGTTATACCATTCCTGAGTTAGTATTCAAAGCATATTAAATATGATGTAATTTTTTCTTGAACTCTCAAGTAGTGTGCCATAATCAAATCCTACAAAAACATGTGTAAGGGAGATTTGGGTTCAAGATAACCAACTGAGTATGTTAATCATTTTCTCAAAATTCCAGTGCAATATCAGTAAAGATTTGTAAAGAAACTATCCACAGAGTAAAACAGACAACTTACAGCACTGGAGAAAATATTTGCAAAGTATGCATCTGGCAAAGGTCTAATATCCCAAATCTATCAGAAACAAACAAATTAATATGCAGGAAAAAACACTATTAAAAAGTGGGCAAAGGACATAAACAGACATTTCAAAAGAAGACATACATGTGGCCAAAAAGCATATGAAAAAATACTCAACATCACTGATCATTAGATAAATGCAAATCCAAACTATAATGAGATATCATCTTACACCACTCAGAATGGCTATTATAAAAGGTCAAAAAATAACAGATGCTGGTAAGGTTGTGGAGAAAAGGAAACACTTATACACTGTTGGTGAGAATGTAAATTGGTTCAGCCATTGTGGAAGCACAGTTTGACAATTTCTCAAAGAACTTAAAATAGAACTACCATTAGACCCAGCAATCCCATTATTGGGTCTATAACCAAAGGAATATAAATCATCCTACCATAAAGGCACATGCATGTTCACAATACCATAAAGGCACATGCATGTTCACAATACCATAAAGGCACACGCATATTCACAATACCATAAAGGCACATGCAGTATTCACAATAGCAATGACATGGAATCAACCTAAATGCCCATCAACCATTGACTGGATAAAGAATACGTGGTAGAAATGCACCATGGAATACTATGCAGCCATAAAAAAGAACAAGATCATGACCTTTACAGCAACATTGATGGAGTTGGAGACGATTATCCTAAGCAAATTAACACACAGACAGAAAACCAAATACTACATGTTATCACTTATATATGGGAGCTAAATGTTGAGTACACATGGACACAAAGAAGGGAACAACAGACACCAGGGATGATTTGAGGGTGGGAGGAGGGTGGAAGGAGGGTGAGGATGGAAAAACTACCTGCGAGGTACTATGCTTATTACCTGGGTGATAAAATAATCTGTATACCAAATTCCTATGACACAAAATTTATCTATATAACATACCTACACATGTACCCTGAACTTAAGATACAAGTTAAAAAAAATGTGGTACATATATATTATGGAATACTATGCAGCCATAAAAAGAATAAGATCATATTCTTTGCAGCAACATGGATGAAGCTGGAGGCCATTATCCTAAATAAATTAACACAGAAACAGAAAACAAAGTACCACATGTTCTCCCTTATAAGTAGGAGTACACGTGGACACAAAGAAGGGAACAACAGAAACCAGAAACTACCTAAGTGTGGAGGGTAGGAGGAGGGTAAAAATAAAAAAACTACCTGTAGAGTACTATGCTCATTACTTAGATGATGAAATAATCTATACATCAAACACGTGTGACACACGATTTTCTCATGTAACAAACCTGCACATATAAACCATGAACCTAAAATAAAGGCTGGAAAAAAATTGTTAGATTATTAGTGCCAACATCTACTTAATACTTCTCTATGAAAAACCTCTCAATGCTATAATGAAGAAATCACAGATATTTAAAATAGAGACTTCAGTTCATATCCTCACTCTGAAACTTTGTGAGCGTGTGACTTAGGACAAGTAACTTAAGCCTTCCAAGTCTCAAATTCTATATTCGAACACTGAAAGCGGTAATCTATCTCAATTATACTGTCAGAAGATATTAAGGTATATGGACTGACTGATTTCACTGACATGAGATGATCCCAGACAGATGAACTCTTGGAGTTAGAGTTTTTTTCTTATACGTTACTGTCTATATTGAACTTCTTTATGTTTGGGGAACGCCTCACTTCATGAGTTTGGGCTGCGATCCAAGACCAGCTCCCTTTATAGGAGCACGATATGTTGGATACTTATTTCTCCAGCCTCCGTTGCACCTAGAGTGAGGCATGTAACCTTGAATCTGTCAATCAAAGTGCCAGACTTAGATTCTAGACATGGGATATAAGAGAGCAAAAGTCTAGGCAGTTTACATTTTCTCTCCCTGGCAGTGCCTACAGAAGCAAAGACTACAAGCTCAAATTCCTGATGCAGAGGTAGCTGCATTGCAAACAGTCACTTCTGGTGCTCAGAGAGAGAGAGCAGTTTACTCACGAATGGTTTGGCAGCTTGGTTTTGAATCTTGTGCTTGGGAACTTTGCCTTGAGCCCTATTCTCCAACCCTTCCAATGACTCTAATCTAGCAAATATACTTAATAGACACCTCATTGCTTGCAACTAAGAACCTGACTGATATGCTGCACAGTTTTATTTTCTAATATTATTATCTTTTCTAGCAATCCTTGCTTCTGCCTAACCTCAAATCTTCACCAGTAAAAACCAAAGACTTCTTTAAGAAACCAGAGAAATGTTTTAAAATAATATGGTTCTAAATGACCAGAGTTTGCCATTGTAATCACAGAATTGAGATTAAGATAAAAGTGAATCATGCAGAATGAGAGAATCATAGAAGGATTAGAATCAGGGAAATGATGCAAAAGAATAGGATGGTTCCAGAAATTGAAGAAAAGCTGACCCTACCAAAGTTCAAGAAAGGAATACTAAAGTGAGCCTCTAGAAGAGTTTCTACCACATATCATAGTATGACTTGATGAGGTTTTTGGGAAATAAAAATAGCATTCATTATAAGCCAGCACAAATTCACCAATAAACCATGATAAATTGAGCTTTTTTTTTCTAATTAAATTAAGCTGGTAGATTATGGGAATCCAATAGATATAGTGTACATGGGTTTCAACAAGACACTGGAAAGGGTTTTTTATATGCTGTGAACAAGACAAAGAAATATGGCTTGTACAATGTTGCAGGTAGACAATCTGCAATCAGTTTTAAGATTATTTCATAATGGATTAACTGATGGACTCATAGCAACTAAAGAGAAGTTTCCCAAGGCTTTATTTCATTACTTGTCCTATTCAAGTGTTTATCTGATGTAGGTAAATGCACTGAAAGTCTGCTTATAAAATTTATGGATGATACACATTATGGATCAAAGACATTATAACATTATTGCTTACAAAGTATTCAGTCCCCATGGCATCCAATTATTGACCGGATTAAGCAAATAACATACCTCAGTTGGCTATACTGACAAGAGTTCCGAGCCTATAGTTTCATAATAGTCTTTTCAGTGCCTCATTACTGTATGTAAGCTAATATATTTGTGCTCATGTCATCATCATTCAATGGCTTAATATACATGAAATGCTTAGAACAGAGCTTGGCTCATAGTGTTTAATAAACATTGACTACTACTATTATCGTTATGGTTATTAAACCTAGCTAAAAAAGACCTGTCTTTATGCTCATAATACAGATTGCTGAAAAAGACCATTACAATAGGCACAGATCTCTAACCACAGAATCATTCAGTCTGAATGGGAGGTGGTATTACTGAAGGAATCACAACAGGGCTGAAGAAACCATGAAAGCAGCTCCAGTAACAAAAGCTGCAAGGAGACACACATGTAATATATAGGCTCTCACCTGTGCTTCCCTGTACCTTGTATTTTAAAAACATCTGTTGACTGAACAAATGAGTACATGTTAATTGGGAAATTCAGAGGGCATAGACAATGAGAAAGAACACTAAGAAAGAAAAAAGAGCAATGGGGTGTCTATGTGTATGAAGCGGACTCTAGTTAGGTTGTCTTAACAAGAGTGAATGGCAAGTATTGGAAAGTAGAGGAAATAGGTGGGATAGAGAAAATAAATGGGTCCAACTAATGTGTGATCATGAATAGCAAGCTAATAATGAATTTGGACTTGAATCTGTGATACGGCTTGACTCAGTGTCCTCACCCAAATCTCATCTTGAATTGTAATCCCGTGTCGAAGGAGGGAAGTAATTGGATAATGGGGGCGGTTTCCCCCATGCTGTTCTTGTAATAGTGAGTGAGTTCTCACGAGATCTGATAGTTTTATAAGGGGTGCTTCTCACTTCGCTCCCTCTCTGTTCCCTCTGCCTCCTTGTGAAGAAGGTGCCTGCTTCCCTTTCACCTGTCACTGTGATTGTAAGTTTCCTGAGGCCTTCTCAGTCATGTGGAACTGTGAGTCAATTAAACCTCTCTCCTTTATAAATTATCCAGTCTGGGGTGTTTCTGTATAGCAGTGTGAAAATAGACTAATACTTTGGTTCTTAAAGAGCAGAGATAGCATAACTAGAGTTGTGTTTTAGGAAGATTTTAGCAGACAACTTGATAAAGGAGTCACTAGAAGACAAAAGGTCATGAGCATGCCACACAAATGACATAATTCTAAAGTGTGATAAGGACATTGATATGTTGAGATAAAGTACAGATATAAAAGTCTTTATTACATCAAGCTTTAAAAAATTGTATTTCATTTTTAACTGACAAATATTAATTGTATATATTTATGGAGTGCATGGATACATTAGCATTAAATCAGACTAATTTCACATATCTATCACCTCCACATATTTATCATTACTTTGTGGTGAGTCAATTTAAAAATCTACTCTTTTAGCTACTTCAAAATATAAAATACTTTATTGTTAACTATGATCACTATGCTGTGCGCTAGATCACTGAAACATATTCCTCTCTGAAATGTTGTGCCCTTACCCCCGGTAACCACCATTCTACTCTTTATTTCTATAAATTTGACTTTTTTAGATTCTACATTTAGGTGATATCATGCAGATCTACCTTTAGGTGAGATAATGAGATTTGTCTTTCTGTGCCTAACTTATTTTACTTACTGTAATGTCCTCTGGATTTATTCATATTGTCTCAAATGACAGAATATCTCTCTTTTTTGTAAGGTTAAATAGTATTCCATTGTATATATCTACACCATGTTTTCTTTATGTATTATCTGCTGATAGACTCTTAGCTTTATTCTACAAATTGGCTATTGTGAATAGTGTTGCAGTGAACATGGCAACGCAGCTATCTCTCTGACAATCTGATTTCAATTCCTTTGGATATGTACCCAGAAGGATTGCTGAATCATATGGTAATTCTATTTTCAGACTTTTTAAGAAACCTCCATACTACTTTTCATAATGGATGTACACATTTATGTTTCCACCAACAGCGGGCAAGAGTTCCATTTTCTCCATATCCTTGACAACATCTGTTACCAATTTTTTGTTATTGTTGTTAATAGCTATTTTAACAGGAATAATGTGATCTTATTATGGTTTTAATTTTCATTTCCCCGGTGATTAGTGATGTTGAGCATTTTTTCATTCATCTGCTGGTCATTTGTATCTTTCAAGAAATGTTTAACCAGGTTCTTTGCCTTTTTTTTTTTTTTTTTTTTTTTTTTTGAGACGGAGTTTTTGCTCTTGTTGCCCAGGCTGGAGTGCAGTGGTGCAATCTCGGCCCGCTGCAATCTCCGCCTCCAAGGTTCAAGTAATTCTCCTGCCTCAGCCTCTCGAGTAGCTTGGATTACAGGCATGTGCCTTCATGCCCGGCTAATTTTGTATTTTTAGTAGAGATGGGGTTTCTCCATTTTGGTCAGGCTGGTCTCGAACTCCCGACCTCAGGTGATCCACACGCCTCGGCCTCCCAAAATGCTACGATTACAGGCATGAGCCACTGCGCACCGCTGTTTGCCCATTTTTAATAGGGCTATTTGTTTTCTTGTTGAGTAGTTCGAGTTCCTTGTATTTTGGGATATTAATTCCATATCAGATATACGATTTGCATGTATTTTCTCCCAGTCTGTATGGCCTCTTACTCTGTTGTTGCCTTTGATGTGCAAACTTTTAGTTTGATGCAATCCCATTTTTTAAAATTCAGATTGTATAAATCTTTCACCTTTTTCTTCAAACTTTAAATGGGTAATTATTCAATTTCCATTATTTAGTCAACTTAATTTACTTTCAAATTAAAGTTTCATGCTAGCATGCAGTCTCAGTTCCAAAAGCTCAGAATAGGCTATGTTCTGATTTGTTGGGATAATTAATATCTCTTAAAGAAAATACATATTTGAATGAAATAGAATCTCATACTTTCTGTGGGTGGTGGGGAACGTTAGTGCTGAAGGAACTGTAGAGGTTGTCTATTCCAACTTCAGTGTGGGGCTAATGGTTTATCACGACTAGGTAAATTCAGAAACCATTAGTAAAAAGAATTTATTTCCAGTGTGTTTATTAACTAGAAACCTTATTTTTAATAAAGACATGTTAATTATTTTTGGTATCCTGGTTAATTTTTATCTTCCTCATCCTCTCATTATTCTTTTAATTCCATTATGTAGTAGAAACTTTTTATACAAAAGTATTCTCAGTTAATATATTAAACTTTTATATCCAATAATTTTCAGATTTAAGTCCATTCCTCATGTTATAGAACATTACAATTAGAGCCAGATTTTGTCCTGATACAACCCCTATGATAATATTCATTCTAAATTGTTTGCCTATCCCTTTGACTATGATCAAAAGTGTAAACTTCTTGTATCAGGAACCATGAAAATCTTTTCCAGATATTTGAGAAATTAAACCACTGAATAAGTAGTCAGATATGAGCAAGAAAAAAAAAAAACATCTCGTGTGTTAGAGAATCTGGAGGTAACATGTTAAGCACTGAAAGTCTTTTTGTTTACACATGTATTTGTGCAATCTTACTATCTAAACTCTCAAATGAAAAGAGAGAAAGGTTTTTTTATATGTGTTTGTGTACAATTAACATCCAGCAAAGCGATATCCAATGATGTGTTGATATATCACAGATTAACATCCCATATATTACCTATGTGTCATTTATGAGCAGTTTCCAATTTTAAGTATTTTACAACCTTGCCAATAGGAAATACTTTCAAATTTTCCACTCCATGTAGGTGCTTCTGAAGCACATGAACTGTGCATATTTTTCCCAGAACTAAAACTCACATGATCTATTGAATTTCCTTTTTTCTAGGATACCATTATCTCCTGCTACTCCAAACTCAGGGGTCTCAGTTTTCTCTCTTATCTCCTTCACATCTTCTTGCTGGCACATCCCAGGGTTCACCTTTTGAACTTCCCTTCTATTTTCTATGTACTCTTACGTTTTTGATGATCCATCTAAATCATAGCTTGAAATTCTATCTTTACATGGGCGAGTCTGGAATGTTACCTCTAGCACAGGTCCTGTGTCTTGAGTCAGAAATTCAGTGCCATCTGAGTGTCTGCTAGGTATCTCAAACTCACTATGTCGAAAGCTCAATTTCTAATATTCCTCCTTAAACATTACTCTTGCCCCAATTTTTCTCATCTCATTGATAGTACATATATTTTTTCAATGTTTCCACCAATGGTCAGAGAAATTTTTCAGTAAAAGTCTAGAGATTATGGCTTCTGATGCACATTATTTGTGGGGATTTATGAACAATTATTAAAAACGTTAAAACTATTCTTAGCTTCTGGGTCATGCAAAAACAGATCATAAGCCAGATTTCGCCCATGGGTCATTGCTGCCCAATTCCAGGCTTAGACCAAAACCCTAGATCCATCATTAATTTCTCAACCTGTTTCACAACCCATATCGACTCCATTAGCAGATAATGAGTGCTCTGCTTTCAAAATATATCCAAAATCCTGCCACTTCTCAACACCTCCTCTCCCAACAACTGATCTGAACCACCATCAGCTCTCATCAGGGTGGTTGCAGAAGCCTTCTAACTGGTCTTCCTGCTTCCCTCTGCCTGGAACATTCTTCCCTCAGATGTCCTAAGGGTTTACTTCCCCTCCTTCTTCAAGTATTTACTCCGATGACAGGTTTTCAGTGACCAACATGGCAAAAATGGAAACATTCCCTCAATTTTTTACCCACTTTCTCAGCTTTTCCTTCTACATAGTACTACATAATCCACATTCATACTGTATATTGTACTCATTAATTTTGCTCATTGCCAACAATGAAGTTCCAAGTGGGCAGAGAATTTTGTCTCTTTTATTCACTGTTATACACTCATTGCCTACCATATTGTAAGCATTCAATAAATACATGTTGAATCATTTAGTTAATCTTGTAAGGATAGTAATTTCAACATAGTTCAATGACTTATCAATTGTTCATAAATATTGGATCAGGAAAAGCAAGAAAAGATCAAGTCCTTTAAATACCACTGGCATCATTGAAATCCAGGTAGAATAATGTCCTGGTTTAAGAACACATACTTAGCAATCATAGGAGTACAAATCCCACCTCTACCACTTCTGGCCATGTGATAGAGGGAAGGTTACTTAATCTCCCTGCATCTAAAATTTGTTTAGTCTACGAAATGTGTGTGAAAGATCTTGGATTATTAATGCAGTTGAATACAATATGCATATTAAATGCTTAGCGTAATGCCTGCCACATAATTAGCTTCAGTGATTTGTAACTATCATCATCACTATTATAACCACAAGGATTAGATTAATAAGAAAATGGATAGATTAATCCTGTAGGCTTCTTTGTCCTTGTTCATGTACCTGAACCACTCAGCCCAAATGTGTCTGTTGAAAGCACTGGACTTCTTTTAATTTACATGTTAAAAATAGACAAGCAAGTAGTGAAATTGTTCTATATCTTGATTGTGGCAGTTGTTTCATGATTGTATGCTTCTGTCGCAAAGCTGTACAATGAAAGGAGTGAATTTCACTGTAAGTTAAGCCTTATTTCAAAAAAATAAATCAAAGCATTATTGCAGATGTGTGGAACTAATCATACTCATCAGAAATAATTACTTGCTTCCCCCCGCCCCCGCCCGCCGCCGACGATGAGAACCAAAAACCACAAGGAAAAATTTAATTACATCAGAGATAGAAAATTTCCCCCCCTCAGGGCATAGGAAACACAAAATGGCTATGCTTGCCTGATTTCAGGCAAAAAACAGTTATTTCACAACAAAACAAAAGTATGTGCTGGCCTCGCAAAACCCTGGACTGATTCTCTTCTTTCTCTCTTATGGTGCGAAAGGAAAGGTGGCGATTACACACCTCTATTTATCCTACTATATGAGACAAACTTATTATAATGCATGTATAGTTTTATAGTTCCTAATGCTCCAGAAGCAAGTGTAAATTAACGTAAAATCATTTTTAAATGTAACATTACTCAGAAATGTGTTTTTATGCTTATATGCTGAAGTATTGTAACATACCCAAATTTTTACTATTCTTTGATAAATTAATGAACAACCCAAGTTAAGAGAAAACATCTCGACTCTAATAATATTGCCAGGTGTACTGAAATTTACACAAATATTTGTCAATGAGTAGAACAGAAAAAACACATTTTTTTAAAATAAATGTTTATAAGGTAAATGATGCAGTTTTCTCAAACACGAAAGCTATAGTTTCCAATGTGGCAACATACAATATGGTCAACAGGGAGAAGGGAAACCCAAACATTTATTTTTAAAAGATATTTTATTTCAAGATAAACTTCCATTTACATTTCATTTTTTATTAATTTTCCCTAAATTTTTGGCAAGGCTGACTGGCTGCCATATAAAGAAGAGCAAATAAAAAGCAACAACATTTTTTACTTAAAATAACCCAACTTTTGTAGGAAAGTTCCATTAGCATACAGCTTGAAAGAAAAGAAAATCAACAATTGGAATTTTCTAATCCCTGTTTAAGGACTCAAGCCAAGATTACTCAGATATTTAGCTAGACATCTTAAATAAATATAGCAGAAACAAGGCCCATTTGAATTGAATTTGAACAGCTGTCTGTGGTGTCTAGACCATAAATGATACTGTATTTCAAAAACAAAATGCTAAATGATTACGTATTTCCAGAGCCTAATCTAGAAACACAAAGTAAACTCATTCCTTTGTAAGCTGTGGGAGTTTCCTAGGTATTTCTAAACACCTGTTCCAAAGAAACATTTTCTACATTTAAATGGTGAAAAGATTTGAATCAAGGAACAAGGTCACTATGACATAGGTTTGAATTCCTAAACTAATATATGTGAGACAGCAATTGGCAAGGGTAGATTTTTTTTTTTTTCTAGAGAAAGTTGTCCAAATGCAATTTAATAAAAGGCAGATGGCAAATTGGAAGAGGGGATGGTTAGAATAATGGAATATATGCAGTTCAATTTTTTGTCATGAAAAGTATTTATAAATGAAAGATCAAGTATAATTTTCTAATTTCAAACCACAGAGATTAACACAAGGCTGAGCGGCTTATGAATAGTCCTCCTTGTAACACAAATCTCCATCTTGGTACCGATGAGCTCTTACTGCAAGTGTCATACAGGGCTTCCAGGCAAGCTGCAATCTGCTATGGTATGGAGTTAGTTTAAAATGGTTGCAAAGCAGACATAACAAATAGAAATGTAGAAGTACTTCCTTAGACATCTCAGGGGTTCTCAGAGCTTCTGTGGGATCTTACTTTATGCAGCATGGCACAGTCGCTTCACAGTTCAATATTGTGCACATTTCTGGTTTCCACAAATTACAAGGGACATGTTGAATTAGCACAATGTTCAAAGCAAATCAATACAGAAAATTAAAGGGTTGGGAAACAAGGCCTATGGGCAAAGGTGAAAGGAACTAGCACTCCCTTCTTTAGCTCCTTCAGACAGGGCTTTTGCATCATGTTTCTTTTCCATCTCCTGGTCCATGAGTAAAAAATACCAGGTGAAGGGAGTCCTTGGTAAAGGCCTGTTAGTTGACCTGGGGGGAAAACAGCTAAAAGAATGACAATGGTCTTCAGATACATGAAGCGTTATTACTTTTTTAAATGGTAACCAGCTGCATCTGTTTCCACCCAGTTTGGTACAAAGATAGAAGGCAAAAACTAAGCAGGAAAGGTTAGCATTCATTTATAGTGGGGCCAGCTTGTCCAAGCTTGCCCAGGACTTTCTGGGTTTTAGCAATGAAGATCCCACCCTGCGAAACTCCTGCACCAACCTGGACAGTGGGTCATCTGATGTTGTAAATGTTTAAAGGAGAGACACTAAGTGTCATTTCATGGGCTTTCCAATCATATGATTCTGTATCATTACTATCACACGTATTAATTACCAGGGATGATAATAACAGTGATAACAGTAGTAGTGATTTTATTTTCTACCTGTCAAAGTGAGTTTGTCCTAATGTTAGTTCACTGTAATCCTTTTAAATGCATGTTTTGACCCTGAACAGAAGAGCTAAGCCATATCATTAAAGTCATAAGAAAATAAGTGTGAACTACAAAAACTCAGTATTTGTAGATCCATAGCAAGCCAGTCAGTGCTCTGTCATGCTTGAGATTGGTCAGGCCAAATAAAACATGGCCTCATGGTTAACAGCAGAGCATGGAATCATGCAGGTCTGGGTATAAGTATTACAAAATGGCCTTGGATCAATTACAGAACTCTCTAAGCATCTGTTTTCTCATGTGCAAAGTGGAGATAATAATGTCATTACCTACACATAATAACAAGTTTATAAGATATTCTTTAATGACCCTTACTGCAAAGTGATAGCGTAATGGAAAGCAGGTTTATGAAATAAGAACATATTTGGGTTCAGGAATTGAGGTCTGTGGTTATAACATGTACCTTTAATATACCTTATGTGTCAGAAACTTTCTCAGAACTTTTCATGCATTACACATTGAATATAAGAAGCCTATAAGGATTATTATTCTCACCCTTATTTTATATATTAGATAACTCAGGTATGGAAAACTTGAGTATTTTGCCCATGATCACATAGGTAAAAAGCAGCAGAGTCCATGGTGTGTAACCCCAGGGCCAATACTTGTAAACACAACAGTATATTAATATTATATCTGGATTACCCTCAGGATGACCATGAACCTTTGTGTGAATTGAATATTCTTTTAAAAACAATACATAAATGCAACTTCTCTCAGTAAAACATTTAATAAGTCTTAGTGGCAGTGAAATTGAGGTTACATTCTCTGACAAGTACCTAAAGCACTGTATTTTACTGATTACAAGAGTGAAATGTTCAGACCTTCAGACATAATTTGAAGGGATAAATATTTGCCAGTGTTTTTTTTTTTAAGATATGTATATTTATATTCTCCAATCCATTGTTTTTCTAATCCGAAACTCATTTTTATTAGTACCATGTGCTGTCTATTATGTGATAACTATTATTGATAAATTAACTGCTAATATAGCCCCTGTTGAGTATTCTGGGTCCAGTTAGCTCAATACTTCATGCAGCAAGCTACTTCAAATGATAGGTTGGCTTTAGGAGTTAAAAACATTTTTCTGATAGAAACTTATTTGACTTCCAAGTAATAGAGACGTTTATATTGGACATAACTTTCCTCATAGTCATCAACTCTGGAAAAATATAAATATAAAAACATTATTTGAAGGCACTAGAGAATAATCAAAAACAAACAAAACTGGTGAGAGGGGACTGAAAACAAAACAGGGAACCGCACAAGGTAAAATTTACATTTATATGGCTTTTCACTTAACTCCTCTACTGCTCATTTGTCATGGACAGGCTAGAACTCAAGTAGAAAGCCATAATCTTATTAGCGAGAGAAGCTCAAAGACTGAGGTTGCCAGAGGAAGCTCAAAGATTGAGGTGGAAATCTTAGAAAGGAAAGGGCAACAAAAAGGAAATATTAAAATCTACATGTATTCATGGTGAATTCTATTAAACATCTGAAGAAGAAGCAATAGTAATATTGCATAAACTCCTTCAGAAAATACAGGAGAAAACATTTCACAACCTGCTTAGGCCAGTGTACAGCCCAGTATGAAAACTTAAGTATATTACAAGAAAAAAATTACAGACCAATATCCGTCAAGAATATAGATATACATATCTTTAAAAAACAAAAATCCATTGCCAAATAAAATCCAAGAATATTTAAAACAGATAGTACACCTTGACTAAGTGAAGACCATCATAGTAACACAAGGTTAGCTCAACATTCAATATACAATCATTGTTTTTTATAATATCAAAAGACCAGCAAAAGAAAATATGATCTGCAATATATACAGAGAAAGTATTTGATAAAATTGAAAATCCGTTCTTGGTAAAAAGCTCTCAGCAAAACTAATAATAAACACAAACTTTCTCAACATGACAAAGGGATTTTACAGAAAACCTAAAGCTAAAATAATAGTGAAATATTTAATGTTTAAGATTGGAAAAAAAAAAGGAAAGAAAGGATATCTACTCTACCACTTATTTTCAACATTTTATTGGTGGTCCTAGTCAATGTAATAAGGCAAAAAAAGAAAAAGAACAACTGTCTCTATTTATTGACTGTAATTGCCTACATAGAAAATTCTAAAATATCTACAAAACATCTACCATAATTAAATTTATCAAGGTCATAGGAGATAAGGACAATTATAAAACCAACTATATTTCTCTATTTTTAAACAATTAAAAAACATAATTTTTAAAGCTACTCTCTCTATATATATATCAGAATAGTATCAGAATACTCATATGTATATATTATTTATATATATTATTTAAAATACAATATTCTTTAAAATACTATGCTTAGGAATAAATTTAATAAAAACTGTGTAAGACCTCTATCCTGAAAAACAACATTGCTGAAAGAAAGTAGAGAAGACCTAAATAAATGGAGAGATAAACCATGTTCATAGATTGGAAAACTCAATACTAGGTATCAATTTTCCCCAAATCAATCTCTGCACTTCAAGCTGCTCATATCAAAATTCTGGCAGCCATTGTTAAACAGAAATGTATAAGCTAACTCAAAATTTAAATAGGAGTACAAAGAACCTAGAATAGCAAAAACGTTTTTTGAAAAGAACGAAGATGAAAGACTCATACCACATGACTTCAAGGCTTACTATAAAGCTGCAATAATAAATATATGGTGGTTTAACATGAAGACAGATTAAAAAGTTCAACAAAACAGAATAGAGAGTTCAGAAATAGACTCACAGTTATAAGGTCAATTGATTTTCTACAAAACGTCAAGGTAATTCATTGGGAAAAGTATAATATTTTCAACTGGCATACAGCTGAGAAAAAAAAAAGGAATGTTGATCATCACCTCACAACACACAAGCCAAGATAATTTAGATGGATAATAAGTCTAAAGACAAATACAAAACTTAAAACATCTAAAAAAAATTTGAGTTTTTGTGACCTTGACATAGGCTGACTTTTTTTTAGATAGAATAAAAGGAAGCAAAAACCATTAATGAAAATATCTGTAAACTCCATCAAAATTTAAAAATACTTCCCAAAAGTCACCATGAAGAATATGATAGCCAAACATAAACTGAGAGAAAATATTCACAAAACATGTATCTGGACAAAAGATATAATAAAAATTGGCAAAGGACTTAAGCAGATTCTTCACAAAGGAAAATATACAACTGACCAATGAGCACATGAAAAAGTGTTCAACATAATTTGTCATCAGGAAAATGCGTATTAAATTAGCTAGTATATTTTTTTTTTTTTTTGAGACAGATTATCCCTCTGTCGCCCAGGATGGAGTGTGGTGGCGCAATCTCTGCTCACTGCAAGCTCCGCCTCCCGGGTTCACACCATTCTCCTGCCTCAGCCTCCCGAGTAGCTGGGACAACAGGTGCCCGCCACCACGCCCGGCTAATTTTTTGTGTTTTTAGTAGAGATAGGGTTTCACTGTGTTAGCCAGGATGGTCTCGATTTCCTGACCTTGTGATCCACCCCCCTCGGCCTCCCAAAGTGCTGGGATTACAGGCGTGAGCCACCACGCACGCCCGGCTGCTAGTAAATATTAAATTGAGCAATTGGCTACTATTACACACCCACTGAAATAGTTAAAATTCAAATATTGACAACATCAAATATTAATGAGAATGTGAAGCATAAGAATTCTCATAGACTGGTGGGCAGTGTTAAATGAAACAATCAGTTTAGAAAAGTGTTTGTTAGTTTCCCATACGATTAAACACAAATCTACCTAGGACCTGCCTCTCTCGCTTTTAGATACTTACCCAAGAGAATGAAAACTCATGTCCACAAAATACACTAGTACATGAATGTTCATAACAGCTTTATTTATAAAAGCCCAAAACTGGGAACAACACAGATGTCTATCAACAGGAAAACAAACAAACAATCTGTGATATAGTCACACAAAAAAATACTACTCTGTAAGAAAAAGGGGTGAGCTTTTAATACACAACAACATGGATAAATCTCATACCCAATACCCTGAGTGAAAGAAATCAGACATGGTAGTCCCGGCCTTATCCTCGGGAAATATGGTTCAAGACCTGAAACCTCAGATACCACGAAACCTGATTGACCTCTAGGAATGGTACGTAATTTAAAACGTAGAAATTATTTCTGGACTTTTTCATTTAGTATTTTCAGACAGCAGTTGACAGGATAACTGCAGAAAGCAAAACCACAGATAAAGGGGGATTATTGACCATACCGTATGATTCTCTATATAAAGTTCTTCTGTAAGTAAAACTATTTGTGATGGGAAATAGAAAAGTGAGGAAATTAACTGGGAAGTGTCACCAAGAAACTTTCTGGTGTGATGGAAAAGTCTGTAACTTGATAGGTTATGGGAGACACATGTATTTATGTATTTGTCAAACATATCAAAGTAGATACTTAATATTTGTACATTTAACTGTATGTACATTTTATGTCAAAAAATGTAAACAATGAAAAAGTTGGTTTTGGGGGTTTTTCTCTCCAGATTTTACCTTTTTGTAACTTTTTCATTTGTTCTGGTTCTTAACTTAGAATAACTAAAACAAAACTACTCCTCTCTTTACACATATGTGGTCCAGTATGGTAGGTAGTCGTAAACTGTGGTCTAGTATAGTGAAGGCAGATGAGTTCCAGTTTGAGAGTTAATTTTTGTTAGTTGACAGTAGCTACCCAGGGTAGTATTTATAGAAAGAATTTGTGACTTTGTCCAATTTCTCTGTTATAGACTGAATGTTTATATCCACCTAAAATCTATAAGTTGAAGCCTTAATTCCCAATGTAATGGTATTTGGAGGTGGAGTCTTGGGGAGGTAATTAGATTTAGATGAGCTCATGAAGGTGAAGCCCCAGTGATGGAATTAGTACTCTTAGAGGAAGAGGGAGACACTCTTTCTCTCTTCACCATGTGACAACACAGGGAGAATAGGCTGTCGGTAAACCAAAAATAAAATTTGCTGTCACCTTGACCTCATACTTCTCAGCCTCCAGAACTGTGAGAAATAGACACCTGCTGTTAAAACCACCCAATCTGTGATACTTTGTTATAGCAGCATGAGCTGACTAAGACACCCTCTGAGGGATTGGAGATCAACTGCCGTCAGTGGATGAACATTATTTGTCAGGCAAACAGGAGAAGTGATGAAGGAGCTCCAACCCATTCAACATCTTCAACCCTTATCAATGGCAAATTTGGTCTAAAACATCTGAGAGGCTGCATTTTATATACTTTTGCAACATATTTATCATCAGGTCAACATAAGGGAACATCACATACTGAGTTTTCTTCATATCATGTCATAATAAATGGCAGAGCAAACTGAGGATAAAGTCATCTGATGACAAGTGTTCCTGTCTAACTTTTTACCTAACTACATGTTGCAGACCTGAAACTACTGATTTTATTCATTTTTATGTATAATATAAATATATACAATGTGTATAATCTATACATGTATTATTATAAACAATGATAAAATGAACATGAACCAACTACCACTAAGCTTAAGAAATCAAGCAATACCAAACTGGTGAACCCTGGGTGTCTTTCCCTATTATGTTCCCCTCATCACTCCTATGATTTGTGGATTTTTTTTCCCAACATTATGTTTTGAAATTAATTCATGTTGACATTGGTAGTTATGGTTCACTAATCTTCACTACCATAAATTATTCCATTCTATCGCACTTTATCCATTCTCAAAGTAGTAATTTTTGTTGTTTCCAGTTCATCACTACTAAAATTGATGCTTCTATAAACAGTGAACATAGTCGAGGGTTTTTAGAGTGTCTTATAGTAGCTCAGTTCCCATGCCAAAAATTGATACTCAATTTTACAAGACAATACAACTTGTTTCCCAAAATGGTTATACCAATTTACACTTCCATCCATTGCATATAAGAGAATTCTTAAAAAAAATACTTAATAGTCTCCAGTGTGTTTTGTTTTTGTTTATATTGAGACAGGGTCTCACTCTGTCACCCAGGCTGGAGTACATTGGCACCATCTCAGCTCACTGCAACCTCTGCCTCCCAGGTTCAAGTGATTCTCCCACCTCAGTCTCTCAAGTAGCTGGGATTATAAGCACGCAACACCAAGCCTTGCTAATTTTTGTATTTTTTGGTAGAGACAGGGTTTTACCACATTGGCCAGGATGGTCTTGAACTCCTGACCTCAGGTTATCTGCCCAACTCAGCCTCCCAAAGTGCTGGGATGACAGACATGAGCCACTGCGCCCAGCCTTCAGTGTTTTAATGTGTGGCAATCTAGTGGATGGAAAATCCTACTTGACCTTGGTCTTAATTTTGTCTTTCATATTACCAGTGAGGCTAGGTATATATTCATATATTTCTTGGCCTTTTGTTTCTTCTTGTAAGAAAAGTTTATCTGTTTTTGCCCACATTTTCTACTAAATTGTTTGTTTTCCTCTTATTAACTTATAGGTGGTTATTTTTGACAGGCTCAAATCCTTTGTTGGCTTTATACGTTTTTCCCAGAATTGTGATGTCTTGTTGTTTTTTAATGATGTCCTTTGATGAGCAGATGTTTGTAATTTAAGCAAAGGATAAGTATTAATCTTTTCCTTGATGATTTTGCCTTTCGGTGTCTTTCTCAAGAAAAATTTCCCTTCATGAGGTCATGAAATTTCTCTCCTATATTTCCTTTAAAAATTTTTTAGTGTTTTTACATTAATATATTTATCTGGAATAAAGTTTTCAGTATAGTATGAAATATAAATTTTACTTTTTTCCCCATATGGGTAACCAATAATCCAAGCACAGCTTATTGAAGAGTTCACCTTTCTTTCTTTGCGCTACAGTTCTTTGCTCATTGTATAACAGATTTCTAGATACGAATGGGTCACTTTCTAATATTTCAATGTCTTGCATGGACCTGTGTATCCTTTCCTGTACTATTGTTACATTATTAAATTGCTGCAGTTTTATAATAACTTTTGATGTCTTTAAATTAAACCCCCTCACCTTGCTCTTCATGTGAGTCTTGGCCTTTTGCTCTTTCATGGCCATTTTAGAATAATTTATCAAGTTTTGTGAAAAATTCTGTTATTAAATTTGGTTTGATTCTACGTATCAATTTGTATAGATCTAATGTTTTTGTAAGTTATACTCTCTGTATCTTGCCAGAGCACAGAAATGCAATTAATCTTTCTATATTAGTGTTATGGTAAGCTTGACAGATTTTGCTATTTGTTTTTTAATATATTGGTTAAGCTATAGCAACACAGAGACTCAAAATTATAACGGCTTTTCACAAGATGTAATACAGTTTCTCTCTCATGTAATAATTCAAGTTAGGAAGATCTCTTCTGTGAGATCATCTAAGCAGGACTGTCTCTTAGAGCAAACACAGTGGCTGCCCTGGGACCTGCATTGGGTTCAACCATGTTGTCACGTGTATTGGCTATTTGGATATACTGTTTCCTGTACCCATTCAAACGTCTTGCTGATTTTCCACTGGATTATCTAATTTGATTAGTATAAATCCTTTATATGTTCTGGATATGAGTAATTGGTCAGGTATATATGCTACAAAAAAATCTTATCTGATTCTGGAGTTCTGCTGCTTAACTCTCCTAATAGTGGTTTTTGAGAAACAGATTTTAAAAATGTGAATATAGTCTAATTTAACAATCTTTTTCTCTGTGGTTAGTACACTTTTTCTTCTGCTTGCATAGTAATTCCTGACTCAAGATTATGAAGATACCCTCCCTCCCATATTAGATTCTAGAAGTTGTATGTCGTATATGTCACATTAAGATTTGCAATCCATTCAAGACTGATACTTGTATATGCTATGAGGTAGGTATAAGGTTTTGGTAGGGATTATATGAATATCCATAAGCCCAGCATCACTTATTAAGAAGTTCATCCTTCCCTAATTCTCTGCAAAAGTCACTCTTTTAACCAAGTTGTCTACCTATGTTTGAGTATGTTTCTGAACTATATACACATATAAATGTCCCATTCATTTATATGTGTATAATTATACTAATGCCACAATCTTAATTATTAGTGTTTTAATAAAGTACATCTTCCTACTTTGTTCTTCCTCAGCTAGTCTTCATTATTTCTGGTTTTATTTAGTTCTCAATAAATTTGAAAGAGTTTAATTTCTTCAAATTAATACTAATTTAGAATTATATAACTTCCCAGGTAACTTTATAAAATACCACTCTTTAGCTCTGAGGATGCTTTCTGCCTAAAATCTGTATTATATAATAAAATCGTACTCATACTAGTCTTTTTGCATATATTATTCTTTTAATTATATATTTTCACTTTCAAACTTCCTATGTTCTTACATTTAAAGTGTGTCCCCTTTAAGCTACAGATTTTTCAATTTTACAACCTTTGTCTTTTTGTTATTTTGTCCATTTACATTTGACATAATCACTATTGTATTTGGTATTTCGTCTAAACACAATAGGTTTTTATTTGACCTGTACTTATGGGGTTTTTTTTTCTATTCTTTCTGTTTTTTGGTTCGTTTTTTAAAAATTCAACTATTTATTGAAATAATCATATATTCACAGGCAGTTGAAATAATTTTAAGAAATAATATGGAGAAATCCTTGTATTCTTTGCTCCATTTTTTAAAAAGATAACATATTGCTAAACTATAGTATAATGTCACAATCAAAATATTGACATTGATATAATCTGTTGATCTTATTCAGATGTCCCCAGTTTACTTGTGCTCATTTGCATCTGTATATTAAATTCTATATAATTTTATATAATTTTATCACCTGTGTGGGCCCATATATTTAGTATTAACATCTGGAAATTAGGTAAATTTATTGTAGAATTAAGTTTTTTGCTCATTTTTTTGCAGAAAAAGAACAGCAAGAAGCAATTGAACACAATGATGAAGTTCAAAATGAAATAGGTAACATTTTTCTTAATATACTTTGGATAAATTTTCTGAGATGTGTCTAATGGCCCGGTAATCATTGAAGCTGTGGTCATATAATATATCCACTGTCATACTGTCAAAGGGGAAATGATTCTAACTTGGTTGGAAACATTTATGTAGATTCAGTGTTTTTTGGTGAAGTGATTGTACAAAGTTTTTGATGAAAGTGCATTGACCTTACAAGGTTTGGGTTTGCTTTCAAAGACTAAAAATTGCCTGAATTGTATATTCATCATCACAATAAAAATATGGAACTGTTCCAATGCCACAAAAGTTCTATATTGCCCCCACCCCCATTCTTAATCCCTGGCAACTATTAATCGGCTCTTTATTTCCAAAATTTTGTCATTTTTAAAGTGAAAAGCCTATCCTTCTTCTACTTCTTGGTTTTTTGTCCTAAAAATTAATGGTACATATTTGTGGGACTTTGTTCCTATGTTTTCTATTCTGTTCCACTGAGCTGTATGTCTACCCTTCTACCAATATGGCACTGTCTTGACTACTATAGTCATATAATAAGACTTAACATTGGATAGAGTAATTTCCCCCAACTTTTTATTATTTGTAAAGATTGCTTTAGCTATTCTAGGGTCTGTTCCTTTCCACATAAATTTTATGTAACCTTGTCTATGTCTACGCAAAACTTTTGATGGGGCATTGGCAGGAACCACACTAAACTGATAGATATGAGAAGAACTGATATACTTATTATGTTAACTCTTCTAATCAATGGACAAGATAGGACTTTTTGTTTATTTAGATCTTCTTTCAGCTTCTTCATCAGAATTTTATAACTTCCAGCATATATACATTCCTTGTTTCATTAAGTGAATACCTAAGCATTTCATTTAGAGTGATTATAAATGGTATTATATTTATTTTTAGTTTCTGCCTGTTCATTGACAGTGTATAGGAACAAAATGGATTTTTATTATATTGACACCTTACTGAATTCACTTATTAGTTCTAGGAATATTTATAAATTTCTTGGCATTGCCTATAAATAAAATTGTAAATAAAAAGTTTCACTTTTTCTTTCCAATCCTTATGCCTTTTCTTTTTCTTGACTAGTTCCAGCCCTATTTTGAATAAGAGTGGGGAGAACAGATATATTTGCCTTGTTTTTAGTCAAGAGGGAAAGCATTCGATCTTTCATCGTTAAGAATAATATTCGTTGTAAATTTGTTTGTTTTTGTAAAGGCTATTTTTCAAGTTGGAGTAATTTCCCCTCTATTCTCGACTTGTAAAAAGTTTTTATCTTGACTGAGCATTGGATTTTGCCAATGATTTTTCTGCATCAATTTTTATGATCATATGATTTTTCTTGTTTAGCTTGCTGATTTGGTGGATTAAACTGATTTATTTCCAAATATTGAACTAGTCTTGCATACCTGGAATAAACCCCACTTGGTCACAAAGTAAAATTATTTTTATACATTGGTGGGTTTCATTTGCTAATATTTGGTTAAGTATGTTTGCATCTAAATTGATGGGAGACATAAATTAGTACTTTTATGATGGAAGAACCTTATAATTCCTTAGTTGCATTTCCTTTCTTGTGGCTTTCATGCTCTTTCATCTTGTATTTTAGTTCTATATATGTCTCATAAGATAGTATTTTTATTATTTGAAACATCAAATATTTACTTAGGTTTATCTACATGTTTAAACTTTTCACTTCTCTTTACGCCTTTTCTGTATCTCTCATCATTCTTCTTCCCCTTGAAGAATACCCTTTATTATTTTCTTTAGCACAAATACTATGGTGAAAAAAATCCCTCAAGTTTTCTTTCTCTGAAAATGTCTTCATTCTACCTTTATTGTTAAAAGATATTTTCATTAAATATGGAATTCTAGATGGTGTACTTTCTTTCAGCACTTAGAATCTATTATTCCATTGTGTCCTAGCTTCCCCTAGTTTTTATTAAGAAGTCTTGGCTGGGCGCGGTGGCTCACGCCTGTAATCCCAGCACTTTGGGAGGCCGAGGCGGGTGGATCATGAGGTCAGGAGATCCAGACCATCCTGGCTGACATGGTGAAACCCTGTCTCTACTAAAAATATTAAAATTAGCCAGGCGTGGTGGCGGGCACCTGTAGTCCCAGCTACTCGGAAGGCTAAGGCAGGAGAATGGCGTGAACCCGGGAGGCAGAATTTGCAGTGAGCCTAGATTGTGCCACTGTACTCCAGCCCAGGCGACACAGCGAGACTCCGTGTCAAAAAAAAAAAAAAAAAAAAGAAGTCTTAGGAACATTGACAGTATTATTGTTATTCCTTTGCTCTCAATGAGTTGGTACATTTATCTAGTCAGTCATAATCAAAAAAGAAAATCTGTCATCACTTCAATCATATTAAGTTCAGCTGCTTTCCCTACAGGTCCAGTTCATGTCTCTCTCATTTTCTTTCATTGCCATTAATTTCCAAACTTTAAGTTCCTGACTTTGATACTTACTCCTAAGGCAGTTTGAGTTTTCTATTTTACCTACCACCCTTATTTCAGTTAATCTATGCTTACTATGTTTTATTTTCCCTTTTTTTTAACCCACAGAGGGGAAGCTCCTCTTCCTTCTTTGTGATCTGGGCAATACATGTCTTGCTGTTATTGTTGCTTATTCAGGACACATATTTCTCAGTGTGAAGACTTTTTAGAATATGTATTCCATTCATATTCTGGAAGTAGGAGTCACACAGATTTCAGGTAACTGTTAGCTTCTTTAAATGAAACAAATTTGAACTTGGTTTCTTGTCAGTGTTGCTTCAGAAAAGCAATGGAGTGAAGAAAGCCCTTCCGTTGTTCACCAGCTCAGACTTAGAAGTCACACCAAGAAAGGAAATCACCTTCAACTCTTCAAAAGGATACCACAGAGCCCTAAAATAAAGTAGGAAAGAAAAAAAAAGAACATCCCCCAGACAATTTTTATGTGAAGATACTGCTACAATACTTCTGGGCCAGATTGTTTTTAGTGCTGCCATCCCGGATTCTTCACAGTGAGGTAACATACATACAGATTACTCATTTCAACTTAGTTTGTGACATTGCTGACTGATATAATTCTTTCTAATTTCTAACCAGTACTTTCCTGTTAGTACGAACTGCACAATGTTGATTAGAAGTTCATGGCACAGCTCCTTTAGGTACAACTCCATGACATTACCAATGACACCTTTAATATCACTGTCTTTTTTTCTATGCTAATTATTTTTGTTTCTTTCATAGAACCAGTGGTTCATTAGCTACATACGGCTTACCAAAAGGTATTTAAGTCATTGCTAAAGACCATAATAAGTCTGATGAAGAGCTTTTGTAACTGCTTATTAAGTACATGAAATCAAATACAAAGTTTATCTTTCTTGTGTGTCTTTTGCAACAAGAGAGAAAGGAGAATATACAAACATCTGCCACAGTTAAAGCAAACCCCAAAAAACTCTAGAGATTAATTATATTGGACACCAACTTGGAAAAATATCAGTATGATGTTTAGAAATGTGAAATCCAGAGTTGCTACCCAGCTTCTTTCAGAAAACGTTTTGCCAACTTAAGTATGAATACACATGGTAATAATCAATGTCTATGGCTTTTCTAGGTTATTAACTACCCATTCTAAAATGTATGCATTTATCTTTAATGGCATATTTCTTAATTTAAAACTTAAATACGCTATTGTTTTAAAATTATATTTGTTAGGATACAGACTGACATACTTCAAATAAAGAGGAATACTAGCAGAATGTGAAGAGAGTAAAGAAAAAGAAGAAAGTAAAAAATAGGAAAAGTAAAAATGCTAATAAAGGAGAGACAATGGAAAATGAACAAAAAATGGGGGCAAAGAAGTAGTCTGAGAGTAAGAGATAATTTGAGGTTGAGAAGCAATAGATATAGTAAAATTGCATTAGATGGTTAAGTTATTAACCTATTTGTAAATTACTAACAAATCTATTGCTAAAAACTATACCTTCCATCTGATCTCCAGGTTGATGTTTATGGTTATTTTCTGCACTCGCTCATGGAATGAGTCAGAGACACTTCAAAATCAACAGGTTAAAATCACACCATCTATCCGAACACACCCTTCTTCCCTAAATGTATACATCTAAATCTGCCACTCCCAGTATTTTTTTTTTTTTTAAATCAAAGTAAGTAGTACTGTACCTCCTAGTCATTTACCTAGGCAGTTGTGGTAAACCCAATTTTTTTTTTTTTTTTTACTTCCTGAACATAAATAGAAAATATTGCCAAGTGATTTTTTTGATACTACCCCAAAAGCACAGGGAACAAAAACAAAAATAAACAAATGAAATTATACCAAACTAAAAAGTTTCTGCACTGCAAAGAAAGATTTAACAGAGTGAAAAGACAAGCCACAAATTCGAAAATATTTGCAAATCACTTATCTGATAAGGAGTTAATACCCAAAATATATAAGAATCTCAAACAATCCAATAGCGAGAAAACAATCCTATTAAAAGAAACACAAAGTACCCAGACAGACATTTTTTAATAGAAGACATAAAAATGGCTAAAATAGGTATGTGAAACAAAATGTTCAACATCGCTAATCATCAGGAAAATGAAAATTAAAACTAGAATTAGATATCGCCTCACATCTGTTAGAATGCCTGTTATCAAAAACATGAAACAAAACAAGTGTTGGCAAAGACATGGAGAAAAAAAAAAAAAACAGATTACACTGTTGTGAGAATGGAAACTAGTAAAATCATTATGGAAAACCATATGAAAGTTTCTCCAAAAAACCAAAAATAGAATTTCCATCTGATCTAGCCACCCCACTTCTGGATACATACTCAAAGGAAATAAATTCAGTATGTTAGAGAAATATCTGCACTCCCATGTTCACTGCAGCATTATTCAAAAGAGCCAGGATATAGCATCAACATAAGTGTCTATCAATGGATGAATGGATAAAGAAAATGTAATAGATACACACAATGGAATACTACTCAGTCTTTAAAAAGAAGGATATTCTGTCATTTGAAAGAACATGATGAACCTGGAGGATATGATGTTAAGTAAAATAAGCCAGGAACAGGAAGACAAATACCACATGAGGTCACTTATATGTAGAATCTGAAAAAGTTGAATTCATAGGAACAGAGAGTAAAATGGTGATTACAAAGGTCTGGGGTGGTTGCAGGGAGGGGTGATATTGGTCAAAGAATACAAAATTTCAGTTACATAGAATAAGCTCAAGAGATCTATTGTACAATATGGCAACTATAGTTAACAACAACATATAATATCCTGGACAACTGCAAAGGGATTAGCTTTTTGAGACGGAGTCTCACTCTGTCGCCCAGGCTGGAGTGCAATGGCGCGATCTTGGCTCACTGCGAGCTCCACCTCCCAGGTTCAAGTGATTCTCCTGCCTCAGCCTCCTGAGTAGCTGAAATTACAGGTGTGCACCACCATGACTGGTTGAATTTTTGTACCTTTAGAAGAGAGGGGGTTTCACTATGTTGGCCAGACTGGTCTCAAACTCCTGACCTCATGGTCTGCCCACCTTGGCCTCCCAAAGTGCTAGGATTACAGCTGTGAGCCACTGCACCTGGCCAAAGGGAGTACATTTTAAGTGTTCTTGACACACACACACACACACAAAAAAAAAGTATGTGAGGTAATGCATATATTAATTAGTTTGATTTCACCATTCCACAATGTATACATGTATTGAAACATCATGTTGTACAAATCGTATAAACATATACAATTCATATTTGCCAGTCTAAGAAAAAACTAAAATATCGCCCAGATTTTTCAGTTAGGTGTAGCCATGTAGCTGACTCTATCAATAGTAGAATGTGGATACAAAATACGTTTGTCCCTCCCGGTTCTTAATTCTTTATATTCTACCTCCCTTTGTCTGACAGTCACATGCACAGAATCCAGTGAAGACAGCAAGGCACTGAGATATGGCAAAGGCACTAAAAGGAAAGAACCCTGGTCCCTGAATGACTATTTAGAATAGAACCATTCCCCATGACAGACTATTATTAGACTGACATATAAGGAAGAAAAACTTTATTGTATTGGGACATTGAGGTCTGGGAGATTATAATCATAAACGTTTGCCTTTCCTAATTAATTAGTATCTTGAAGTGAGAAACTATGATAATAAATACCAAAAATACATGGCACTGGCTTAGCAGTTGGAAATCAAGCAGTAAAGATACAGCTGTCATAAGTTTTAGCTGCCATAGGTTCTGAAAAGATGGCAAATCATGTTATGCAACACGAAAATATTTAATAAAACGGTTGCCCGTGACAATTTAGAAGACAGACCACTTGCCAACAAAATCTCAAGATCTAGGAGAAGTAGCCAGGAAGAATCAGAATGCCTGTTATGGGCTTGCTTAGGCAAGGTATTACAGGAAAGCAATGAGCTCAAAAAAGAATTGGCTTGCTTACTAGTAGAAATGGAAGAGAGTATAGAAGTTTAGAAAAAGCTACTGTTACTAGACCTTTAATAATAAGAGATAAATTGAGAAAGAAAGCAAAAAATATCAAGTAAAGCTTCTCAGTTAAACGAAACATCTCAACCTTGGCAAAAACTGATTAAGTGTCCTAACCTCCTATCCATGCTAATTATTGCATATAGACATAGGTAGCCTCTGTTATATTGAAAGGAAAACACGGAAATGACAAATAATTTTAAAATGAAAAAAAGTGAATCTGAGAACTAGTTTAGCAAAGAAACTTGAATGTGGTTATTGGCACATGGAACTGTCTGGAAACAATAAAATCAGGAGGCTACTAGGTTTTTTGGGTTTTTTGTTTGTTTGTTTTTAAAAGTTGTTCTGATAAAAAAATGAATACCCTGGTCTAAAAATGCATGTGAATGTTCAGTGAGCCTTAAAACATCCCTCAAGCAAGAATGGACTATGAAATAATGCTTTCTTCAAGAAAGACAAACTCCTCAACATCTACTTCAAATGTGGTCAAGGAATATACAAATAGGCAACATCCCAGAGGGCAGAAAGGGATCATAGACCAGAAGCTGCTCCCAGAGAAGAGAACCAGGACTAATCAAGGAACTTCTTCTGCCTCCAAGGAAAGGGCTTTTCACAATGTCTGTCTAGTGGATTTCAGAATTGCTATACACCAGTGACTACATGTTTTCCCACTGTCTCTTTCTAAATGAGTGTTTATCTGTGCTTATTCAGTGTCTATCACACAATGGTATGCAGGTGTGGGGGAGGTATAAAATTTGTTATTACAGACCATAAGTCACCAGACTAGGAAGGGACACATATCTCACGGTAAATCATCTGAAGATTCTGCACTTTGAGCAGAATGAGTGACTGGATGGGACTTTAAGCTGTCTCCATTGGAAAAAGGATAAATGTCTAAGTGAGAGAGGAATAGTGATAAATATACTTGGTCATTGGAAAGACAGTCTGTGCTTATGTCTCCAGAAACTTCATTTTCTTCTCCTCCTGGACACCCAGAGAGACCAACTTTTCTAGGCTTCTTTGCAATTAGGCATGGCCATATGAATCTGTTCTGACCAATGGAATTTCAGCAGAAGTGAGATGAGCCATTTCCATGCCTGGATTCTAAAAAACATTTCACAATCCCCTAGGCTTTCGTTCTTTATTAACCATCTGACTCTGACCCAGAAGCAGAGTCTGAAGCCCTGTGGGATTGCAGAGCCACTAAATAGAAGAAGTTTGGTGCCCTGAATGATTGTATACAGCAAGGACACCCCTATCCACCATACCAAATTGGACTGTCCCATGAGAAAAAATAAACCTTTATTGGGTTAAGCACATTAAGATTATGAGTTACTGTTACAGCAGTAAATCTCTTCTAATAGATCTCTCAAGCTGAACACTGAAAGTAATTCTCAGTTTTCCACTCTCTCTCATTGAGGTGGTTTGGGTTTACGTCTCCACCCAAATCTCATGTCGAATTACAATCTCCAATGTTGCAGGTGGGGCCTGGTTGGAGCTGAGTGGATCGGGGGCAGACTTCTCCTTCACTGTTCTCATGATAGTGAGTAAGTTCTGACGAGATCTGGATGTTTGTAAGTGTGTGGCACCTCTTCCAACTCTCTTTTCCTCCTACTCCAGTCATGTAAGACATACCTGCTTCCCCTTCACCTTTCACCATGACTGAAAGTTTGCTGAGGCCTCCCCAGCCATACTACCTGTACAGCCCATGGAACCATGTATCAATTAAACCTCTTTTCTTTCTAAATTACCTAGCCTCGGGTATTTCTTTACAGCAGTGTGAGAACGGACTAATACCCTCATCTCTTACATATGATCATTTTTATATGTCTGTTTTGGCATCTAAATATTTTTCAATTTTTTCTTTTTCTCACTATCTCTATTACTACTGCCTTAATTTGGGTCCTCATAAGCTTCCACCAGAATTATTGACATAGTCTCTGCAAATGAAAATAGACATACAATGTACCAAAACATATGGGATGCAGCAAAAGTAGTTTTAAGAAGTTTATAACAATCAATGCCTACATTTAAAAAAGTATTTCAAATAAACAACCTAGCATTATGCCTCAAATAACTAGAAAGAATAAACTAAGCCTAGAGATAGAAGAAAGAAAATAATAAAGATCAGAGCAGAAATAAACAGACACTAGAAAAAGATTGAAGGTATCAATAAAACTAAAGTTGGTTTTTTTTTTGAAAAGATGAACAAAATTGACAAAACTTTAGCCAGACTAACAATAAAAAAGAAAAAACTCAAACAAAATTAGGAATAAAAAAGAGATATTAAACTGATACCACAGAAATATAAAAGATCATAAGAGACTATTATGAACAATTATATACCAACAAATTGGATAACCTAGGAGAAATGTAAAAAAGTACAGAAACATATAACCTACCATAACTGAATCATAAATAGAAAATTTGAACAGATCAATAAACAAGTAAGGAGATTGGTTTGGTAATAAAGTCTGTCATCAAAGAAAAGCTCAGAACCTCATGGCCTCACTGCTGAATTCTACTAAACATTTTTAAAAGAATTAATGCCAATATTTCTCAAACTCTTCCAAAAAAAATTGAAGAAGAGGGAAAACTTTCTAATTCATTTATAAAGCCAGCAGTACCCTGATACCAAAACCAGGTAAAGACACACAAGCAAAGAAAACTGCAGGTCAATATCCCTGATGAAAATAGATACAAAATTCTCAACAAAATACTAGCAAATCAAATTCAACAACATATTACAAGGATATTCACCATGGTCAAGTGGGGTTTATCCTTGGAATGCAAGGATGGTTCAACATATGCAAATTAAATGTGATACACCATATAAACAAAATGAAAAACAAAAACCACATAAACCTCTCAATAGATGCATAAGAATCATTTAACAAAATTCAACATCCTTTCATGATAAAAAAGAAAAAGCCCTCTTAACAAATTAGCTATGGAAGGAATGTGCCTCAATACAATAAAAGCCACATATGACAAGTCTGTAGCTAGCATTGTACTCAGCGTGGAAATTTGAAAACTTTTCCTCTAAGATTGGGAACAAGGCAAGGATGCCTGCTACATCATTTCTATTTTAACATAGTACTGTAAGTCTTCACCAGAGCAATTAGGCAAAAGAAAGAATTAGAAGGCATCCAAATTAGAAAGGAAGAGTTAAATGTCTCTGTTTACAGACAACATGATGATCTTATACAGATGTTCCTTGACTTAGAATAGGGTTATGTACCAAGAAAATATCATAAGTTGAAAATCCGTGGCTGAGAGCTGTGTTTCACTGCTTCCACCTAGCATCACAAGAGAAGTACAGTTTCTACTAAATGTGTATAGCTTTCATACCATCATAAAGTTGAAAAACTAAGTGAAACCATCATATGTCAGGGACTGTCTGTATATACAAAACCCTGACAACTCCACAAAAACAAAAAAAAAAAAGAAAGGAAAAGAAAAAAAAAAACACTTTTAGGATTGATTAACAAATTCAATTACATTGCAGGACATCAAATCAACGTACAAAAGTCAGCAGCATTCTGTACACTAACAATGAACTATCCAAAAGTAAATTTTAAAAAAAAATCCCATTAACAATGGCATTAAAAAATACTTCGGAGTAAATTTAACCAAGGAGTTGAAAAATCTGTATACTGAAAACTAGAAAATATTAATGAAAAATTTGAAGAAAACACAAAATAATGCAAAGATATCCCTTGCTCATGGTTTGGGAGATTCAAATGTTCCAAATCTCCCATCTTAAATGGGAGATGTTAAAATGTACATACTACCCAAAGCAATCTACAGATTCAGTGCAATTCTCATCAAACTTTCAATGCCATTTTTACAGAAATGAAAACAAAGTTTCTAAAATTTGTATGGAGCCACAAAAGACTTCAAATTGCCAAAATATGGAAGCAACCTAAGTGTCTATCAATAAATGAATGCCTAAAGGAAATGTGACATATATAACAAAGAAATACTGTCTTTAAAAAAAAAAATGTCATTTGAGAAAACATGAATGAACCTGGAGGACATTATGTTAAGTGAAATAAGCCAGGTACAAAAAGACAAATACTGTATGATTTCACCCATATGTAAAACCTGGAAGTCAACATCATGGGAGAGTAGAATGGTGGTTACCACAGGCCCAAGATACGTGCAGGTTGGGAGCTAATGGGGAAAAGGGGAGATGTTGGTCAAAAGATACAAAGTTTCAGTTATATAGGAGGTAGATAATTATATAACATATGCTGTGTACAACACAGAGGGGTGACCATAATTAATAATGTATTGTGTATTTCGAAATAGCTGAAAGATTTTAAATGTTCTCACTACAAAAAGTAATGATAATAAGTAGGGGATGTCATGGATATGCTAATTAGCTTGGCCTAATCATTCCATAATGTATACATATATTGAAATATCACATTGTACCCCATAAATGTATACAATTATTATTGGTCATTAAAAAAATAAACAAGCTTGGAGCAGTGGTTCACACCTGTAATCCCAGCACTTTAAGAAGCCAAGGTGGGAAGATCACTTGAGGCCAGGATCTCAAGACCAGCCTGGGCAGTAGAGTAAGACTCCATTACTCAAAAAGGTAGCCAGACGTGGTGCTATGCACCTGTAGACCCAGCTACTCAGGAGGCTGAGGTGAGAGGGTCACTTAAGCCCAGGAGTTTGAGGCTTCAGTGAGCCACAATCATAACACTGCAACTCCAGTCTGGGTGACAAAGTGAGACCTCAACTCTAAAAAAAGAAAAAAGAACTAAAAGCACTCTTTAGAGCATCAGAATTGAAAAACAATTATTGGTATAGTCTTCTAATTAATTGCCCTATATTCCAGTTCTGGACTATACCCATAATTTCATCTTAGACACTGCTTCCAAAAAATGTTCTAAAATTAAAATCACACTAAATATCCCTCAATGTCTTCTAAATAACTTCAGAGGAATTCCCAACTCCTTAGCAGAAACTATAAGGATGTTTGTGATATTATCACTGTCTGCCTCTCCATCCTCATTTCCCTCCATGCTACGACATGCTCTCAGAACTTCTTCCATACAGATATTTTATAGGTTTTTCCAAATATGCAGGTCCTTAAGTAACCACCTATAGCATGTTTGCCTATTTTGGGTGTGATTAGAAAACAGATTCCTGCTCTCAAAAAAGTGCTGTAGAACTGTCATGCTTTATCCACTGGTACCCTATTTCTCATTTCTCTCCCCCTACCTTTCATTCATTATGCCAACTTCTTTTCTTTTTTTATTTTTTTATTTTTTTATTTATTTTTATTTTTTTTTTCTTTTTTGAGACGGAGTCTTGCTCTGTCGCCCGGGCTGGAGTGCAGTGGCCGGATCTCAGCTCACTGCAAGCTCCGCCTCCCGGGTTTACGCCATTCTCCTGCCTCAGCCTCCCAAGTAACTGGGACTACAGGCGCCCGCCATCTTGCCCGGCTAGTTTTTTGTATTTTTTTTAGTAGAGACGGGGTTTCACCGTGTTCGCCAGGATGGTCTCGATCTTCTGACCTCGTGATCCACCCGTCTCGGCCTCCCAAAGTGCTGGGATTACAGGCTTGAGCCACCGCGCCCGGCCGCCAACTTCTTTTCTTTATGCTGAACCTTGGGTTCCTTTTCCATTCATGTCTTAATTTCACACATATATCTAGAATAGTGACGAATCCTATTTCTCCTAACTATAGTCTGACTCTACTTGACCTTATCCCTCAATTTTGTATTCCTACTAATGTCTTTCAGTGTCCCTCATACCAATGTCTCCTCTCTCTGGTCTTTTGAAAGACCATCAGACGTCTTCTCCAAGTCTGTCCACAGTGGAAGCCTTGTCCATGTTCCCCACCTTGCTGGGGTTGAGAACAAGACTTGAGCATTTGCTTCTTTAAACTCCCATTCCAGTGTCCATACTTTTCACTCCATTTGGAGTGTCCTCTTTCTATTTTGCCTAGAAATGTCTATTCATCTCTAAATCCCAGTTCAAATGTTACCTCCTCTGCAAGATTCTTCTTGATCCTCAAAGCAGAGTTCTATCTTCTTCATACTCTCATAGCATCTTTTAAATACTCCTATTTATTACTAATGTCATTATATTTTTAACATTTTGTTTGCTGTTTATCTCCTTCTAGAGAGTAAGATCTTTAAGGACAGAAAAATGTTCTTCTTCATTCTTGTATCTGTGGTTCCTAGCACAATGCAGCCATGTTTCTTAAATAACTCAATTCATAAAATCACTCTCATAAAAAATATAGTTGAGGAAGAACAAAAACAGTGGGATACAGGTTGGCAGCATTACGTGCTCAAAAATAGGTTAAGCTGGGTTACCTGACTCTGCCACTAACTCCAGGAGCAATGAGAAAGCATTTTAAACTGCCTAGATCACGGAATCACTAGATCAACTTTAGGTATTTATCCAACTCCAAATTCCAGTATCATATTGTGGGGGAAGGGGAAGACACGCAACAATTTTTTATCGACAACACCAGACTCTGCAGAGAATTCCGCCGGAGTTTGGTGACCAGTTTATTTTCTCACACGTTGGCAGCAGCAATTCTGTTGATTAGAATAACTTATCAGATACCATCTCCCTCCAGTAAAATATAAACATGTTCGTTGCTTTTTCTAAACCCTATATTTTTATGAACGTGCCTTCTTTATTTTGTTTGTCTGATCACTGTCCAGCTTCCAAATTAGCAAGAGCTTCTGCAAAGGATTATCTGCTTTTCACCGATAGTTACTTCTGAATATGTAAACAGAAGTGCATTGGTTTTAGAAATAATTATTTCTAAGTCAGAAGTTAGCTGCTTCATGAGAAATATCTGATTCATAGAAGAAAAATGTCAATGATATTTGGCTTGGTTTAGTCCAACTTGGATAAGGGTTCCAAATCTGTCATAAATGATATTTGCCCAACCTCATACTCAAAGTGAGGAACATATGCATGTTATCAAGTCATTATCTCATTACTGCCATCAGTTCTACATGTGTGCTGGACAACATGTCTGTCTACGCTAAGTGTGAGAACAAAACTTTAATGCCAAATAGTTATCAGGCTGCTGAGAAAATGGCAAAAGCTAGACTGTGGTAAGATTAAGATTCAACTGTCTATGCAACAAAATTGAGAAAGCTTGGTCAATAAGTTTGATTTTACATCCCTTTAACATATTTAAAAGTTTTAGTATGCACACATAAATACATCAGTTTTTCAGCAAAGCCTGACATCTCTACAAACTTAATAGAAAACATGTTTTATAAAGTTCATGGTGACCATAGATGGTAGTTAGAAATGTGTCTTGAAGTTCCCATTATCTCTGGGAAAGAAATTTCATCTTGCTACCTTTTTATTTGAGAAAGATTTTTTTTTTAATCAAAAAAATATCAGAAATATGAAGAATGGGGATTTTTAACAGGAGCTTTCTTTCTTCCTACAAGGTCTTAATTACTGGGGATCCTAGATCCCTTTTCTTCCTATATCAGCGGGATTTTCACAAATGACACTAACCAGATTGTGGGAATACAGACAAAAGTGTGAGTTTTCCATGGATTTTTCTCCATTAAGCCAGCACCACATAAGACTGGAAATTTCTGTTCCTTTGGTTACATGCTTTCAAATATATACTATCTGTCACATTAAATATAAGTGCTGGCCGAGTGCAGTGGCTCACACCTGTTATCCCAGCACTTTGGGAGGTCGAGGAGGGCAGATCACTTGAGGTCAGGAGTTTGAGACCAGCCCTGTCAACATGGCAAAATCCCACCTCTTCTATAAATAAAAAAATTAGCCAGGCATGGTGGTGGGCAACTGTAATCCCAGCTACTCAGGAGGCAGAGACACAAGAATCGCTCGAACCTGGGAGGTGGAGGTTGCAGTGAACCAAGATCGTGCCACTGCACTCCAGCCTGGATGATAGAGTGAGACTCTATCTCAAAAATAAATAAATAAAATGCTATATTTCTCTGGATTCAAGAAAACCCAAATACCCAGTAAAATTCAGTAATCAGTTATGGAAATATCCAGTGTCTGAGTGCCTAGGAATATTCCACAATAAATGTAATAATTGATTTCCATATTGTGGTGACCTTAAATTTAGTAAAAGAGCAAAACTAATGAATACATACATAAATTTTGGTATCTTTAAAAACTATTGCCGTCTCTGTTCCCTGATTGACTCTACAAATTTCTGAAAATTTTTTCAAGACAACATAATGGTGCATTCAAGGAGGGAAAATATCTTTAGCATGAATAAAATTCTAACATCTAATGGACAGCCCTAATCTCTCAAGCCTCAAATTCTTGAAATCTTTAATGGTGATTGCAAACTCTTTGCTGTTCCTGCCATAGAGTTACAGTAAAATTCCCTTTTCTTTACTTGAATATGGACTGGCTTCGGTACATTGACTGACCAACAAATTGTATTAGTTTCATCTGAGAGGGAAAAAGAGATTATAAAATGAAACAGACCTTAGAATCTTTTAATTTCTTTGAGGAGAAAGCAGGCAAAAAACTACTTAGCTGGAAAAAGGGACTATTTAGCTGGAAAAAGGGACTATTACTCATCGAAAGGGGAGGGAGACCAAGGGCAGAGGCAAGAATCCATGAGGAAGAGTGAATAGCCACAGAGAGTCACCCCCAGAGAACAGGTCTGGGCCCTAATTAAGAAGCAGTTCACACATGTCCGGCCAGATTTCATAATTGCTCCTTACCTGTGACTACCTATGTGACTTCTGTTCCCCTCTTTTTGAACCAGAGGGACTACCTGGTTTTCCTAGGCCCGGTCTACCATTTTATGTTGGGTGTTGGGGGCAGGGGGAGGAAATATGACTGCAGTTCACAGGTCTTCGGGTTGACACGAATTGTACTCAGGGAACTGCACCTGAGGAACTCATGCACATCTGGACCTGATTTGACTATTCAGATCCTAGGCTTCAAGCCAATGCTGAAAAAGAATGAGTTCCATGGGCTTTGGGATATATGAACGTATTGTGTGTTTGGTAGGAATGTAAATAATTTGTGGCCAAAAGCAGACTCTAATGGATTAAAGTTGTCCACAGAATCTTTGCTGCTTCTCCCATTGAATCTTGACTGGCCTTAATGACATGCTTGGCCCAGAGAATATAGTAGAAGTGGCATGCTGGGACTTCTGAGGCAAGTAGGAAAAGCTTTGCAGATTCTGCCAGGGCTTATTGGAACACCAGTCTCTGACAGCCCTAGGCCACCATCTTAAAGCCACCTAGCTGTGTGAAGCATAATTCATCTGCAGGGGCCCTGAAGATATGTTGGTCAGCTGGGGCTGCTATAACAGAATTCTATGAAGTAGGAGGTTTAAGTGACAGAAATGTATTTCTCAAAGTTCCGGAGGCTGGGAAGTACAAGGCCAAAGTGCCACCATATCCAGTGCTTGGTAAAGGCCTGCTTCCTGGTTTGCAGGTGGCATCTCTGGCAGAGAGTAGAGAGAGCAACCCATGTATCCTCCTCTTTTTATAGTGCACAAATCCTATTTGTGAAGGCCAAACCCTCCCGACCTCCCAAAGACCCCAACCCCTAGTACTATCACAGTGGGGGTTAGGATTGCAACACACAAATTTGGCAGGGGAGGGAACAAACATTCAGTCCATAGCAGTGAGACACCACGTGGAGAGAGAGAGTAACAGGCCAAGGAGCACTGATGTGCCAAATATATGGATAAAGAAACCATCTCAGAAGTGGATGCCACAGCCTGAACTGCCCTGGAGTAATCCCTGTGGGGCCATTCCCAAACTCATGATCTACATTATGGAGAGGGAAATGAAAGAAATAGTGACTTTAAGTCACTAAGCTTCGACAGTTTGTTATACACAAGTAGATAACCAGAACATTTTCCATGCTTGTTTTCCTACCGTATTCCCTCCCAAATTGAAATCTTTCCCTTTTAGAATCTTTCCCATGAGTTCAAGTTTTTAGGCCACAGTAAGATATAAAGAAGCATACTTCTAGAATTGCCCTAATTGTAGAACTCATTTTATAAAGAGTATTTCTCCTTTCACATTAGATAATAGTTTACAGGAAACTATTATGTATGTAGTAAAAACATTTTACTATAAACATGAGGGTTTCTTATTATTTTATTCTTTCAAATTATGCTGCCAAAACTGAACTTGTAATTCTACAGAGGGCTCTATTTTTTAACCACAGTATATATTACATGTTACCCATTCACTGGCAAATGCCACTTTGTTCCTATCCTGTTTAGTAAAAACTAGATAAAATTTCAATAGACTGTCTTACAGTGTTGACTAAGGTAATTTTCCACATAGCTTAAAAATTACCAATTTTCTTCACTATCTGACTATCGCAACTGAAATTTAGCATCCATGTTGTGAGGAAGCCCAAGACCCATGGAGAGGCCTTGTGAAGATTTTTCAACCTACTGTTAGGTAGTAGGACTGAGAATTAAATATGGAATTGGAAAGATACATCCAGTTGGATTTCAAAGTCTCTTTGGACCACTCATTGCTGTATTCTTCCCATTTCCCTCCTCCCATTACCCTTTTTGAAGGAGAATGTCAATAGCAGTTGTCTGTGCTTGCCCTCCCATGGCATATGGATTATGTAAGAGGCAGGTCATTTATCTCTTTAGTTCACAGATCTTTAGACCAGGAAAAATAGGCCTCAGAGACCTGATAATCTACACCCATAGAGCATATTACAGATATGGATTTCATTTTAATAGCGAGATTCTGAACCTCAAAACTAAGTCTGATGCTGAAACAAAAATGGGATTTTAGAAGCCCTGGAAGAGGGCAAGTGTATCTTACTATTATATTGCAATAGCCAGAGGGCTAATGGTAGACATTTTGTTTCCCCAAAATGACCAAAGCAATATTTTCAGTCCCACATGCTCTTCCAGAAATTGCCACTCCCCCATCAAAAGGTGAGATTTCTTTTGTTGTCCTTGCAATTGGGCCACCTTTTGTGGGATTTCCTGAAAGAATAAAATATGGCAGAATTGATGCCTGTATAACTTTTGAGGTTAGGCCATAAAAGGCAATATGGCTTCCATCTCTCTTTTTTTCTATCTCTCTTCTCTTCTCAAGATGCTCACCCTTGGAACCCAGTCACTATGTTGTAAGAAAACCCAGGCCTCATGGGGGCCCACATGTATATGTTTGGTAATGGTCTCAGTCGTGGTCTCAGCCAACAGCCAGCACTAACCATCAGACATTTGGATGAGCAAGTTTCAGATGATTCCAGCATCCAGACTTCAAGCTGCCCCAGTTGAGGCCAAGTTGGAGAAAAACAAACTATCTCCAACAAGCCCTGCTCAAAATGCAGGTTAACGAACAAAATAAATGTCATTTTTTAAGCCATTCACAGTTTTGAAAAATAACTGACTTTGGAACTCATCACGAAAATTATTTTTCTTTCTCCCACACCAGGAACACAAATATCTCTGTCACAACCTATGTTTATAGGAACTATTGCATACTTAGATGAAAGAAAATTAGGCTTTTCTGTGAGGGTCCCCTACCCTAGAAATTCGTGAGGCTCATCTACCCCACAGAATCTCCCAACCCTCGCCACAATTGAAAAGAATAATCCTATTTTTGAAAACAGTATGCTCCTTGAGTATAATTAAATGTAACATGGTTTTGATGAGGTCGGGACTGAGGCCCAGAAAGCCACAGTACGAGGTCAGTCTCACTCCGCACACTGCAGTACTACAGTGCTTGTGTTCAAATGATCCTTCTTTTACTTAATAATGGCCCCCAAAGCACAAGAGTAACGATGCTGGCAAATCGGATATGCCGAAGATAAGCCAGAAAGTGCTTCCTTTAAGTGAAAAGGTGAAAGTTCTCAATTTCATAAGGAAAGAGATTGTATGTCAAGGTTGCTAAGATCTACAGTAAAATAAGATATTTTGATAGAGATGGAGACCACATTCACATAATGTAATTACCATATATTGTTAAAATTGTCCTATTTTATCATTATTGTTAGTATTGTACTGTTCCTAATTTATAAATTAAACCTTGTCATAAATATGTGCATATAGGGAAAAAAAAAACCATAGTATATATAAGGTTCAGTACTATCTGTGGTTTCAGACATCCCCTGGGGACTTTGGAACATATCCCCTGCAGATAAGAGGGACTACTGTACAGATAAAAATTATAGGGGAGAGTGTAACAGGATAAAGAAGGTTGGGGTGGTACGAAGAGCAACTTGTAATTTAAAACAGGGTGGCCAAGGCTGGCCTCTATGACAGGATAGCATTACAATAAGACTTGAGGGAAACAAGGCATTTCACCATGCCTGGAATGTTCTGGTCACGTGTGAGTAGAGTTCAGTGAGTGAAGGGTGAGCCATAAGAGGTGAGATCAGATTTGCAAAGACCTTTAGGTCTTCATAAAGACTTTGTCTTTGATTAGGAGTGAAATCAGGATCCCCTGTAGAATTTTCAGCCAAGGAGTGACAAGATCTGACAGCCAGAATCACTGACTGCAATGTCAACAAACAGACTGAAGGGAGCAATGGTAGAGGCAGGGAGACCAATCCAAGGCAATCACAGTGATCCACGTAAGAGATGGTGGTGGTTTGTCAATGGTAGTAGCAGTGGGTAAGTGAAAAGCAATGTCTCTGAGTATGTTTGGAAAAATATAAGAAGAAAAAAGTGCTTCTTTACTGATCCAAGAGAGAGATGAGTCGTGAGTGAGAGTTTTAAGATGGTGGCAAAAACAATCTAGATAGCCCAAGGAGGACCAGCGCCACCATATAAGTGGTCTCAATGGAGCATGAAATGTGCAGTAGCACAGTAAAGCAAGCACCAGTGCAGCAGAGACCTGGAGCTGGTTGTCCCAGAACTCCACGGGGAGCATTAGCAGAGAAACCAGGCACACACAGCTGTTGAAAATTCTTATCGTAAACACTGTTTGCTAAAATTAATTACATAATTTGGAAGGTCTGGCATGATGCTGTCTGTCCTGAATTCTATATTAAAACTATTGATTCAGGTTCCCCAATGGCAAAACCTCAAAATTTCATGAGTTAAGTTTTGTAGCTTGTATGTTTTAACTTCACTTTAGCCAAAAGCATAAAAGCATAGAAAATGAAACATTAAAGACCAGGATAAACTGCAAAACAGAAATTGAAAACTTCAGAATACACATCAGCTCTGGTAAGCATGTTCTTGTCACAGTCCAGCTTTTAGCTTCCATCTTTCGGGTTTCTTTAACCTTTAAAATATGCAGTAGCAGTATTGACTTAAAGTTGTAATATATTGAGATCTCCCCTTAGATGTGTGACAGGTATTTACATTTGGGGAAATATTTTCATTTAATATCCATCTTATTAGTCAAATGAGGTTGTAATTTCCATGAAGCTATATGGACTTGTACATTAATACAAAGATCTCTTGAGACAGTGTATTCCCATGATACAGTTTTTCCACTGGTTTGTTCTCTACCCAACCAGAGAGGTAGTCAGAAACTTGTTTCCCTAAACATCTATGATTAAATAAAGAAGAAAAAATGGGGAGCTAGAAAACGAGGGTAGACACCATATTTGTCTTACTGATTCCTTTTCCCTTCCACAAGAAAAAAGAGCCAACTGACATTTTTCTCCTAAATCTCCAGAAACTGTCAGACTAAAATTGTTAATGTTCCAAAAAACTTGTTTTGATAAATGAAAACATTTCAAGAATACCTTTAAATTTTTGATAAATTTCACTTAAATGGATTACACCTAGAGGAGGAAAAAAAATGGCTAAGTGGGTTTATTTCCATCTTCAGAATTAACATTCTCCAAACAGAAAATGTGTTTTCCATTTTTTCCTCTCTCCATAGTCATGCAGCCATGCTTCTATATTAATATTTCTTTTCATAATATGTCTGGAATTCTTTCACTACTCTTACGTATCTTCCTTGATACCACTGCTTCCCTCTTTACCCTGAAATCACAGTGGTAGTCCTAGATCTGACTTTTTGTACCTATTCTTTCCCCCTCATTCTGCCTGCCAAATTAATCTTCCTAACACATTTTTGGTAGGTCACTACCCTGCTCTGAAACCTTCCGTAATTCCCAAGTGCCTACAAAACTAAGCATAAAAGCTTTACGTAGCTGCCCCCTAGTGGCCATCCACTGACTCATTGTTCTGGACTCCAGTTCCTACCAGCTGCTGAGAATGTTTTCCATTCAAGGTGGAATGGCTTTTTATGTTCTAAAGGGAGGCAAAGGCGGGAAATTAAGAAGGCAGAAGCCTTTACTTTCACAGCTATGGCAAAGAACACAAAAGGGAAATAATCTCGTCCTTCCAAGGGGGCATTTGTCTTACCAAGAGCTCTTGTAGAAAGAGCTCCACATGTTAAGAACACTCTTTTGCGTTATTTCCACCTTTGATAACTACACCAACAGTGGAATTTTCTGTACAAAGCACAAAAAAAGACACAACACCTGATTTACAACCTAGTTGGTCCCCTGACCTTATTTCCTAAAGGCGCAATGTCGTAAATCAAGACTCCACTCTTGGACTAGAACGTAATATAAAAATAGCAAAATTGATCAGAAAATACACTTTTAAAAACACAAAATTTGCCTTTACAAATATTAAGAATGTAAAACAAATATTTAATGTCACTTCTTCAATGTTCCTTTGGGGTATATTTTTCTTTCTGTGGTCTGGACAAGCTAATGTGTCTTAAGTTGTAAGTGCAAAAGGGTTTTAACGCGAACTATTTTGGTCTCAGTCTCAGCTGAGGTCTTAATACAAGGGAACGCCAGTTACTCTGACATTCAAAACTATAATCCCATATCACTTAGGCGGAATTAGCAAAGGAAGTGGGTCAAAACCAGGTTGCAACATTGACCCCTCAAACCTATTACAAGGTGTAAAAAGGTTAAATTTGAAGAGCCAAAAGGAATTGGAAATGAGAGAGAAGATTTCTTTGAAGACTGCTGTAGCTGTGTGAAGTCTCCACCCACCCACACTTTGAGAGTGGAGTGGGAGCATCAGGTTGTCTCCTAACTTAAAGCCTAATTAAAAGGGGTTTATGGAGATCACTTAGAGAGCTTGAAATGTGTCCCCTGAAGTTTGAGAAACAGAGTGGACTGGTGTATCTGACTCATACCTGAGTAATCGAAAAGACAAGGGTCTGGTTGGGGCAGAGAACAAACTGTAGTTTGAAAAATAATCTTATTCCTTTGGACAGAGTCTGAGATGTGCATTTCTCATACACTAAATGTGAGTCATGAGCAAGCAAGAGGAGGAGGAGCTATCTTAGATCCTGTGCAACAGAGTCTCTGGGAGGAGCAAAGCAACATCAAAGGAAAGATGCTGGAGGGACCGCTAGCATTCTCGGGAAATGACAACTGAATCCCAATGATCATGAAAGAGGATGGGTATGTCCACATTGAAGAAACTGCGTGTGTAAGACCCAATGCAATGGCAGGGGACAGAGAGATTGTCTCCGAAGAACCCAAGCACCCCTGAGATGCCACCGTGGTCAAAGTAAACCTTTGTCATGTCTGAGATGTTTAAGAACACTTCCTTCTGCCCTTCTACCTCTCCTTCCTCCCTTCAATTAACTGTAGAGAAACCAATCTCGGGACAAAGGGAGAGGAGCAGAGGCACTAGGCATGGAAATACACAAGGTAGCCGTGCCCCTTAATCCCACTGCATTTGACTAGACATATTTCTGAACTTAGACATTTGGTGATTAAAAGCTACTAGTAGGATTTGTATTTTTGGAAAAAAAAAAAAAGTCATGAGTCCACATTTTATTTGAAAACAGAAAAGAAAATAGCATTCCAACTGTATTAATGTTCATGAATAGTAAAATACTGGTGGTAGGATACTTTTCATGTAATGTAATTACATTTTTGTGTTTCAAAAATTCCTTATTTTTCCATTTGAGTAAGATCTACGTAATTCAAGAGTGAATACTTTATAGTCACTTCTTAAGTTATTATTCCAGATTTTTTATAATACAAGTATTTATCTACCATAAAATTAAGGAAAAAATGCTAGTCAACTAAAGGAGTTATTTTAATATAGATCAATTATGAATAACTCATGCAATGAATCCAAGATTCAGAACTTTATAAAGTTACTGTTCATTATTTTCCAAGTAAATTTTTTTCCTGAGTGTGTCTGAACATGCAAGAACAAAGTCTACTTGATTTATCTGTACTTTAAGAAAATTTTCCTTGAGTCTGGAAATGTAAACCTCAGAGATTAGATCATTGCTACTTTTAACCCTCAGTTAACTGTAAAATGGATCTTGTCTTAATAGCCTTTTAATATGACTTAATGTGAGTTATGGCAGATTCAACATCTTTGTATCCCAACTATAAGATATCTCAATCACTGTTAGGTCCAGAAGGCTCCCACAGGCCAGTCATACTCAGAGGGCCACAGGGGATTGGTGATCACTCCGTCTGCCCCTTAAGTTGGTATAATATTTAGCAAGCATCTACTAAATGAGGGGATAGGAAGATATATTGAGATGGGAGGATGGGTGTTAAAAATAATTGTTTGTAGCAGCTTGGTTTTCACTTACTATCTATTATTCATCTTACCAAGTGAAGAGATAAAATCAGTTTCATTTCATATGTATTTTAAAAGATAAATATGCTTTTTCAAATATTAGTACTACTACATCTAGAATTTGTGTAGCAAATTTTTATCTACTAGGCTATAACATCTGCAAGGGAGAGGGAAAAACACTCTTTTTTCTTACCCATCCAAAGATACATGACGTGTTGGTTATGCTAGCCTTGAATACCACAGTGAATAAGCAATCTAACTAAAATACAATTCAAACCCAAAAGTAGGAGATAAAGACAGATAGGTCAAATGTGACCTAGATATGAAGGTATTGACTTCTACTTTTAGTCATCTATTCATGGTAAAGTAGCAGGGACTGGATTAACCCATCTACCTTAATTGCAAGCAGATAAAATACATAAAACAACACATTTCAGACTTTGGACAGCAGGTAGTGTAAGACATGATCCTTGAGAGAAGGTAAACAAGGTGAGCTCTACAGGTAACTGTAGCCGACTCCCGTCTCAAGCCTAGAGAGTGTTTTCAGTGCGGTAGAGGTAGAGGGAGCCCAGGGACAGCCTCATAGTCTCCCTAAGTAGAAGACACAGAGCTAAAAAGTAGGAAGCTATGGCGGCGGCTAGAATTAGCAGGACAGAGCACCATAGAGGAGAGACATGTGCAGAAAGCAAGCAGGCTCAGGAATCCGCAGTGTTGCCTTGCTTCTTTGAGTACTGAAAGGTGTGTAGGAAACTATCAAGGCTAGAGAAAGAACTACCAGAAAGGAGCAGGAGGAACCATGCCTGGAGCTCACAAAGAGCTAGGAAGAGCTCCTGTTCCCACCAAGCAAGAGAAGAAAGACCTCAGAATGCACGGAGCATTGAGGAGTGTCCTCCGAAAGGTTACTACCCTAGTAGTGGTGCTAAATCGGTCATGGACTATAGACTACAGGCTACTCAGGACCTGCCTAAGAATGCTTAAAAGCATGCCTCAAAAGGATCAAACTGATGCTAACCAACTTAATTACATCCCAGAGCAAAGCCCAAAAAGATTTAAGGAAATACAAAAAAAATCCAGCAGCCAACAATGCAAAATTCACACTGTTTGGCATTCGATAAAAAATTATCAGGCACAGCAATATAAGCTACAGCTAGAAAAATATAAATTAATATAAAGAATCATAAACATCATGTGAAGTGCTTTGTCCTTGGTTTCTTGAAAGGGAGATTTTGGGGTTTAGGGGTAGAAAATGAAGGATTTTAATGAAAGATGCAAGAAAGTAGAACCTCTGTCACAAGACTTAGGAAGAAATCTTGAAATGAAGTAATAATGTTCTGCTCAAGAACTGCTGCTCTTGAATAAAGAAGAGATCAGTTTCAAATGTATGATCCATAGAACTTACATGATTGTTTGCATATGGCAAGTCATGAAGAAAAAAGTTAAAAAGCTCCATTGTTTTTGAATTAAGGTAACTTAGAAAAGAATGTTATCATAAACCAACAAAGGAAAGGTAGACGAGGATAAGATCAGCGGATATGTTGAGTGTCAGGTCATTGTGGAGCGTGTCCAGTGGAAGATGGGCCATATGAGACTAGAAAAGGATGGAAAGAATTAAGTAAATGGTGGCAGCCACTGTGCTGCAGGCTCTTACTTGCTTTCTGAGAATCAGGAGCCTCCAGGCATGTGGCTTTGTTGCTATCCTATGCATTGTTAAATCGCCCAAGTAAAAACTAAAGAGGAAACCCTATTCAATTGCACAACTTCATGGAAAAACTAGACTTGCTTCTGAATGATCTATAATTTTAAAAGGAATTTCATGTAAAATTGGACTTCTGGGAGAGCCTAGAGACTTCTAACTTGCCTCTTTCATCATGGCCTCTGGACCCTGGCACTGATCCTCACTTCTCTAATTTGGGGTCTGGTTTTTATCCCCTGCTGACCTGATGCCTTTGTGCAGCTTTGGGCACATTGAGTGGGTCCTTTGTAGATGAGCTCTAGGCAAGCTCTGTCCTGCCTGGGCCTTATAGCTCACTTCCTTTTCAATCTGTGTCATTGCAATTATTTCCAGTAAGTTGATTACCCTCCCAGGTGTCTACCTCATGTTCTAACCCAGTGCCCAAGAGCTCAGCTAGGGGAATACCAAACCAGTGAACTGACCTGTGCTTTCTTCTGTTTTACCAGCTATGTTAAACTTATATTCAGCTTCACCTGATGGGTAAGTCCTAAAGACTTGTTGGCAATCATCTTCCCCTAAATGTCAAACATAGTTTGCTTTTGTCACGTGTGCTCAATTTAGTCTGTGTTGTAGAATAAAAAGAGCTATAATCCCCAAAGCTGAATTTCCCCATCAAAATATTTCCTATGGAAAATTCTTGTATTATCTTTTAGTGGTTATCAGCCTGGGATCAGAGAACTGTAGATGATATGTGATTAGTTTCCATAGAAATCCTATGTTTTATGTTTTATGCATATATAAAATATTATTCTGAATAAAGACTATGGGTCTCAACAAACTGTTAAAAAAAATCATCGTGGCACCAGAAAAAGGCTAAGAAATCCTACAAAATCAATGGTCTCATTGCAAAACTCTATTCTTGAACTCATTGATATATTTGAAATGTTGAATACCTAGGAAGGCATAAGGTAGTTTGGGGAAAAATGGAGAAGATCAAGATGTGTAAGGCATGGTCCTGGGTAGTTCAAGTGTACTTTGGAATCACAAGTCTCCTATTTTTATGTGTGCCCCTCATAAAAGCTAGACAAAGTCACTCTCCACCACATGTTCCTGTTCTATTTTCATCAGAGCACTAATAATATTTGACATTATCTCATCTGTTTCCACTTTACTTATTGTCTGTCTCTCCTACCAGAATATCTATCTGTCTTATTGACTGCTAAATGTCCAGACCCAAAACAGTGCCTGGCTCATAATAAGAAGTCAATAAATATGCAACAGATGTATATGTGAATAAATGAACAAATGAAAAGTGAGAGTCACCCTAAGACTAAACTAGACACCGGTTATGGAATGTTTATGCAGCACCATGCCAAAAAACTAAAAAACAAAAACAAAGAAATCTTCCTGCTCATTGTTTTCAGATAGCCATTTGTCCCTCTCCCCAAAAGCCCACACTAAGAAAAGTCACCTGCCTTTTCTTCCTTGCCCCCTCTTTCATGGAGTCCTCACCCATATGCAGTGTTCTCTGTGCTCTTCCTCCTTTGTCCTCTCAGAGCCAGTTCACAGCCTGCCTTCACCCACTCTGCTCTCCACGAGTGACCTTTCTTGCCAGACAGCCACTTAAAAAGTCGTTCTTTACACAAGCAGCAGCAGTCCCCAGAATTTCTGTTGGGTAAAATTCTCCACCTTGCTACACAAACACGAAAAGCTAAATTAATAGTGCGATCTCGACAAGTGCATATGAGTTCAAAGGAGAGAAAAATCGGCGGGCCCTGGAATTGTCAAGAAAAACTTCATGGCAGGCGTGTGACTTGAGCTGGTGCTTGAAGGATTAGGTTGCAAGAAGTTTGCACCGTGCCCTGTCCCAGGAGAGGCCCTCGTGCAGTACAGATCAGCATTTATAGCACTCACTGGCTGACATGCAAACTGTTCAAAAAGGGAATTGGAGCTACTATTTAAACAGGCCCAGAAGGATCCTCAGTACTGTGGGTCTATTCACGCTTTAGTTCAAATAAAACTGAACTCTAAATTCTCCAAGTAAACTTCATCACCTCTCAAACACTTATCCCTTCAGCAAACCGTGGCATATTCCCTGATTTATGAAATCTTTAGAAGGTGCTAAAGGGCCTGGAGGAGGATATTCAATTGCAAATTCCTCAGTGCTTCCCTGCCCTGGGATTCTATAATGACAGGAATACTAATATTTAGCTTTTGACTAGGACTTTCCATGCAAGGTACCCAAAACTCTTCACGCATATTATCTCCTTATAATTCTTACTGGAATTCTGCATTTTAAAAATGCTTCAGGCAGGCCTCCTGTCTCTCTAACATTTCCTCAGGTTCTAGTCCCAAAGCACCCGCCTATCTGCCTCCATGATACCTGCACCATTACGGTCCTCCTTCCTTAAAGTGGTATATTTCCAGCAGGTCATTTTTAAAATACTGATGCATTTTCTGGGATGGGTCAGACATCACAAACTGATGGAGTGCTTTGTCAGATAAAGGCTGGTCTCTTAAAACGTAGAGAGAAATGTACTTAAAAAAATGAAAACAAAGGGAATACATTTAGATTGTGGGGAGTAGAAAAAAAAGATGAAACTTCCAGATCATTAAAAAAAGCAGTGTATGGGACTGCTGGGCAACACAGTCACTAAATGAAGTCAATGGAAGCTCTAGGATGAACAATCTAAAAGAAAGTGGTACTCCCCAAACTCAAGCTGAGCTTATTGGACTCCATATAAGGAGGATTAGTGGGTTAGTAGAGCTGCCCTGACTGCTGAGAGCAGTTGTTCACGAAGTAATGGAGCTGGAAGTTGCACCAGAATTTGTTATTCTTGGTGATGATTTTAGGAAATGCACAAGATTTTTTTTTTGCTGTAAAACAAGACTGAGTGAAAGTCAATTCTGATGCTGCTATCATCTCATCAAAGCTCTGCTATAAATACAGTAAAGAGTACAGCAGATCTATCCATTCTGAAATTGTTCCCAATAATAATTCTCTTAACATGCTCTCTCCACTCTTTCCAGTCTGTTCTTCCTTCCTGCTGAAAATGGGTTGGCATCTCTGCTTTCAGCTCTCAACTTAGACCGACTTCTACTCTTTTTGGGCTCTCAGTTTGGCTGCTCCTGCCACCTCCATGCCCAGCATGCTTCCTCTTAGCTCCCTTCCTCCCTCTATCCTCCTCAAGAGCAGCAGCAGGTCCCCTGATGTGAATTCGCCATGCCCCTGCCTCCCTCTAAAAGCAACTGAACTGAGGGTGCTAAAATTCATCATCTTCCAAGTCTGTATGCTTTAAAATTAATTCATAATTCCTAAAATCTATCTCTTAGTTATAAAGCATATTTCTCCCTTGTAATCTGTATCTCTCTCAATTTAGCAAGGTGAGATAGACAGATTCTGTTGAGAGATGCGTTATTTAGAATGATTATTTCCTTAGCAAATTACTATCATTTGTAGTTGTTTCCACTCTAAATAAAAGAAATATTCTAAATTTCATCTTTTCTTTTCCACAATGTGTACCCTTTTAGTATCTTCTTTTGGGGAACATAATATTAATCTTAGTTTTTCTCTCCAGACTTTTTAGTTCTGTGTATCTAAAATTTTCATAAAAAGATAAGCAAACACTACAGGTTCCCTCCAGAACAGAATATTCTCAATCAAAAGTCACTTGGCCTTAAACAGGGAACCCAGAACAATGAAACATGTGTTTGGCTACCTTTCAAAAGAAATATTGCTTCCCTGTTCCTCTCACTGCCAGTCCCTCAAGGCAAGCATTGATCCCCAGAGATCTGTGAAGTTTCCACATCTCAATTACTTACTTCAGAGCTTAAGGAAAAATCTTTCCAAGTTACCCAGTACTAACTAATCAGTTTAGGTAACATACTATCATTTCTTTGTTAGTGTCATTCTGTGGGATTGGCATTACTGCTCTCTTTCCATCACTTCCTTTTTTTTTTTTTTTTGAGACAGAGTCTTGCTGTCTCCCAGGCTGGAATACAGTGGCGCGATCTCGGCTCACTGCAACCTACACCTCCCGGGTTCAAGAGATTCTCCTGCCTCAGCCTCCCGAGTAGCTGAGATTATGGGCATATGTCACCACGCCTGACTAATTTAGTAGAGACGGGGTTCTACCATTTTGGGCAGGCTGGTCTCAAACTCCTGACCTCCAGTGATCCACCCACCTCGACCTCCCAAAGTGCTGGGATTACAGGCATGAGCCACCGCGCCCAGCCTCTTCCCAGCACTTTCATACTTTGTTTGCCTTGGATGCAAAGATTAATAAAATAATATGGTAACTCCTGTGAAATAAAATCAACTGCTTTTTTTCTCTCTTTTTCACTAATACGTCTCCTTGTCATCCTAAGTTACATTTTGTTGCTAAAACTAGAGATTCCTTCCTTAGAAGACCATCAAATTAATCATACCATGCTGCATTGTGGAAGGAACATTCAACTACGACTCAAAACACCTTGGTTCTATGCCAGAACCAACCTATCATTACATAATTCTCCCAGTTCCACTAGGTTTCAACTTCTTCATTTGTAAAATTAGCAAGGCAAGCTGAAAGTTACCACTCTCTTTGCAAACTTTGTTATTCATTTATTCAGTATTTATTGAGAACCTACTATATGCCAGGCACTGTGCTAGGCGCCAGATATATAAAATGCCATGGCCTCCAGGAGCCCACATGAGACTGACAAGTAAACAAGTATCGACAGAAGAAGGGGAGTTTGAGAAACACACAGAGAGGGAATCCTACCTTCTCCCGGGGATGGGAGTGTGGGTGGTGCAAAAGAGGTGACAGCTGAATGAGGCCCTGTGGGTTAAATAGTAGTCCAGGAAAGAAAAAAGGCAGGATAAGGGGTTCTGGGTGGGGAAAATTCTAAATATAGAGGAGAGAATGCGTAACAAGATAATATGCTGGAAGTTCTTTGGCCTTTCCAAAGCACAGACATAAAAAGGAATGACACATTTGGGAACTGAGAGATGTGTGGATTAGCTGAAACTCAGTGCATGGTAAGGCATGGCCACAGATGAGCCAGAGAGAGAAGCTGGGGCCACAAGGCCACGGGGTCACGCTGTGTGGAATCCTATGTGTATCAGGATTTAGGCTTCATCCCAGGTAATGGGAAGCAGCATATGTTTTATGTTTTAGGTTTTGTTGTTTTTTGTTTGTTTGTTTGTTTGTTTGTTTAAAGAGACAGAGTCTCATGCTGTTGCCCAGGTTAAGTGCAGTGGCTTGATCATGGCTCACTGCAGCTTCAACCTCCCAGGCTTAAGCAATCCTCCCACTTTAGCTTCTCAGTGAGCTGAAACTACAGATGTGTACCACCATGCCAGGCTTTTGTGTGTGTGTGTGTTGGGGGGGGCGTGTTAAAGATGGGGATCTTGCTATGTTGCCCGGGCTGGTTTTGAACTCCTGTGCTCACTCAAGCCTCCTGCCTTGGCCTCACAAAGTGTTGGGATTACAGATGTGAGCTCAACCAGGCACTGGTTTTAAAGCAGGGGATCATGTTGGCAGTAGGGTGGGGATAGGCTGGTGGGAGCAAGCCTTGCAGTGGCGAGAGCAGGTGGAATGCTTCTGCAAGAGTCTAAGCAAGACAGAAGAAGGGCTCAAAACAAGGGGATGGCTGGGGGATATGGAGGAGGGAACATATATGAGAGGTACTTCTGAAATATCATTGACTGGCTTTGCTGACCACTAAATATGGACGGAGAGTGGGAAGAAGAAACTGGGAAGCTATTTGGGTGATGATCCCACTCACCAGAATGGCACAACCAGGAGGAGGAGCATTTATGAGATTAAATGTTCAATTCAGGACGTAAAGTGTAGAAAGTGTCTATGGAACATGCAAATAGAAATATCTGTAAGGTAGTTACACAATCAGATCCAGAGTTTGCTAAGTAGGTAAAGAGTTGGAGGTTAATACGGACATCAGTCATAGCACACAGAGGGTAGTTGAAGCCATGAAGCTATGAAAGTGGGTATTTTCCAAAGAAAATATATAGAGTAAGAAGGAAAGTGGGTCAAGAATGGAAACAAATAGAACAATAAGATTGGCTCTTAAACTGTTTTAGGTAACAGACCGTTTGAGAAACTGATTATAGCTATGGACCATCTATATCCCCAGAAAAATGTTCACACAAACAAATTTTAGCATGGAATTTTAAGGGAATCACTGACTCCATGGTTCAAGGATGGCAAGTCAAGGACAGGGAGCAAGAGAACATAAATAATTTCCATTTTTCATTTTGCTGTTATAAATCATATTTCCAAGGATACCAATTGCCAATAAATGAGCCACTCAGAGTTTTGTGTTTTTTTCTCCCCCTTGCCACTAAAGAGTCTCTGCAGTGTGATTTCTCACATGAAGAGAGAGTTCCAGATTCCATGCTATGGAAGGTTTGCCTCTATCTGACCATGTCTGTCTGAGGCACAGGATCATCTGATCAGCCACCTATTTCAAGTAATGGCAAAACCAAAGTTCTAGCAGGAAAGTGGCATTGTATCTTGGAGGTAACTGTAATGTCCCAGACAGCCCATCTGCCCCACGTCTGAAGAATCTGAGACCTGAGCTCTGTCTGACATCCAATTATCAAGGAATAATTCTACTTGTGCCTCTCTTCTTTTCTCTTGGCTCACTTCATTTGCCATCCAAGTCCTTTTCTCCTTATAGAACTTGACCTTCACCCTCTGGTCCAAGAAAGACATCTGACATCTCCCTACTTCTGAGTCCAGCACTGTTTTCTTGCTTTTCTCATTCAGCTCCCTGAGCTCCAGGGTCACAAGTTCAGGATCTCTCTAAAGTACACTATGTCCGCAGGAAGCAACAGTGCTACCACCCCCAATGGAACTCAGAAGCAGATAGATTACTGAAAAGGGCTCAGACAGAAACTGATTTTTCTTATCTAAATTATGGGCCACGTGAAAGTTTTAAGCGCACTTTGAATTATAAGGAAGCTGTACTTTTCTAAGTGTAAATAGGAGTGGGAGAGGTTTGTGTCCCCTTTTATCTTATCATCCTACCTCAATCCTAAAGTTTCCCACCTCGAAGGGACAGACAGAATGAAACTTTGCCTTGCCATTTTCTTCCCAGATTCTATCACCTTTTATCATTTTATCATGTGGCCAACTAAGGCTGAAAACTACTGCAGCTTCCTCAATACTTGTCTGTACACACGTGCAGTAAATGACACCAATGTTAAATGTATCATTTGGTGTTTAAGGAGATGAATCCCTACTTTCAGATCACACATTCATTGGTACATTATCCTGAATCTCTCTACAGAGCTCTATATTCTTTTTCTCAATTCACTAAACTCTGAACTACAGATATCTCTTCCCAAGGGTTCGAGGAAATAGTGTTGTGATATGGCACTAAACAAGGATGCTTTGTTTAGGAGTTTTTTAATGGTCAAATTGGGAAACAGTTACTTCCCTTTGTAACTCCAGGTCCTTTTATCAGATTACAAGAGCAAGCAGTCTGTAGTCCTGTAAGTTTTCTGAGGATTAGGAATACCACGACCATTCACGAAATAAATCAACAAAAAAGCATTCAAGAGCTCCTAATGCTAAGTCCAGCACTGTGCAGGGGATGTAAGAAAAACACAGTTAAGGAGAAAAGAAATGAAGCCAACATATCCCTCTAAGTCTCAGTCTTTTCATCTATAAAATGGAGACGTTATCTACTACTGTGTTATGGAGTACTATGCAGTGCTCTTGAAAGAACTGAAAGACACTGTTGGCAAAGCCCTAGCCAAGGTTTGATCTCCCTGTCATATAAGTTCTTTGAACTTTTTCTTTATACCACCGACCATAATAGTAATTATATTGCTATTTGTGTGATTATTAACTGTCTCCCCCATAACACTACAGTCCTAAGAAGAAATAAGGTCCATCTTACACTATACTCCATAATGCTCCACATGTGGCCCAACCTCAATAAATGCTTGTTGAATAAATGAGTGGATAAACAAAAGCAATAAGTTTTAGCTCTACTTCAGACTAAACTAAGAATAGTGTGTATTATTTTATTTGAGTCTATCCAAAACTATACTGAAAAATATAAGATGGATTTTACTATTATTTCACACATGGGATGACAGAAGTTCAAAAGGAAGCTCACCAATAAAATGCAAAGCCGAAATCCACATTTTCTGACTTCCAGTTCCCAAACTGTCTTTAAAATTGGATCAAATTGCATCATTTGACTATTTTCTGTACTCAATGAGTTCTCCTTAATTACATAAATGGTATAATAAAAACATCTGTAACAAATTAGAAAAAAGAGAAATATGGGGAAAATACTCTAAAGAATCACTTTTTTACCCTGCCCCCTTCTAGCCAAAACATAAACTAGCATTTCTATTCCTTTCTCCCAACAATATGCTAACAAGCTTTTTTCCTAGTTGTTTCATTGTTGTGTTATTTATTTTATTAACATTCCACCAGGTTCTGTCACTTGGGGTGCTTTGTGCCTTTGGTCAGAGCCTTGTCCCATATTCCCAAGTGAAACAGCATGGTGTCTTTAATGTCCCACCCATGCCACACTGCCTCTTGATAATTCCACACTCCTAAGGCACCAGGGGCCTCAGAAAATTTACAATGTCCAGTCCTCAGGAACCCAGGTAGCCTAGAAGCTCCAAGCCTTTCTTAATTTCTGAATTTCTTTAAATCCATCTGTTTAACATTTGTCTCTGAAAACTATAATCTGGATGTTAGCAGGTTCATCAGATATGCGTGTCTTAAGTAAATAATATGTGATCTATCCAAAGAAAACAAACAAACAAAAAGCTTAGTTAATAGATTCTTACTTTCCAAAGGCAATTGAGATTCCGTTTTAAAATTCAATTGCAAATTCTGTGGAGATGTTGAGAATGATGTTGAGCATGACATGGCATGAGTTTGTTTTTATGACCATTTATGGCAACAATTTTCCAGCAGTGCCAGGGCTCATGAACACGTGGCTCATTTTTACCTGATGAACGAACACTAAGAATTGTAAAATGTATATACAAAATGTTTATACATTCCACACATGAGATTCCATACATATATGACTCTACAGCCGTTATGGAATACTATACAGCAATAAAAGCAAACAATTGGCATATGCTGTAATTCATATGAAGCTAAAATACAATGCACTATGTCCAAAAAGCAGACACAAAAGACTACACGCTGTGTGGTTCCATTTATATAAAATGTCCACAAAAGGCAAATTTATGGAGATACAAGCAGATCAGCAGTTGCCTAGGATGGGAAGTGGCAGTGTGTCCTTTCCTTAAACAGATAAGGAGAAACTTTTTCAGGTGATGGAAATGTGCTAAAACAGGATAGTGGTGGTACTTGAACAATTCTGTAAAAGTACTAAAAGTCACTGGATTGTACACTTACAATAAGTGAAAATTTTGAATGTAAATTACACCTCAAACAAGTTGTTTTTAAAATGATGTCTGTGGGTCTGGTGCGGTGGCCCACGCCTGTAATCTCAGCACTGTGGGAGGCTAAGGTGGGAGGACAGCTTATGTCCAGGAGTTGAAGACCAGCCTCGGCAACATAGGCATACCCTGATCTTTACAAAAAAAAATTAAAAATTAGCTGGGTGTGGTAGTATGCATCTATAGTCCCAGTTTTTTGGGAGGCTGAGGTAAGAGGATTGCTTCAGCCCAGGAGGTGGAGGCTGCAGTGAACCGTGATGGCTCCATGGCACTCCCGCCTAGCGTAGCAACAAAGCAAGATCCTGTCTCAAAAATAAATAAATGACGTCTCTGAGAGCCAGTCAGCACCTCAGTATTTACAAATGGAGCCTTGACACTTGAATGTACTGTTTCATGATGCAGTATTTAGACTTTATATTCACAAAATCCTTCTGTATCGAGTTATGGATAGATGGGTTCTTTTCAAGGAGTCCTATTAATCTGCTGGACTGTGTCTGTTGTGATTTTAAGAAGATTTAGTTTAACAACTATCTTGCGTTAACTCTGGAAATCGTTATAGTAATTCCCTGTGGTCAGGAGGGAATACGTGACTGTGTGAGGTTGAAACCCTCAGCAGATACTCAATGAGGATCACTTCATTATGTTACGATCCTTTGGATAGTTGGAGTGGTTTGGCTCAACATAAATAATTTTTTTGTCTTTAATATTTGCTTAAGTAGAACCATCATCATTATGCCATTAGGTTGAATTTTAGGATTTAGGCTTGTTTCGTTGGCTTTTGGCGCATTTATTTTTGGCTTTCTTAGGAATTAACCGCAAACCATTAGTGAAAACAATAAAGCAGCCAGGAGAACTGTACAGAAAGCCTGGGCAAAAACAGTTGAGGAGGTCCTTAGCAAGGTCTCCCAGATTTTTGCCTGAGTTACCCAAATACATTGACAAATATCTCTATTTTAAAGTCATCAAAAAGGAAAAATATCTGGAACAATTTCTGCAGAAATCCCTTGGACTTTTCCTCATTTTCCCCCACTTCCCCCTAAGCCTGTGCTACAACACATACCACTAGACACCCATGACAAATTACCAAGACCACACCATTTATTAAAAGTAAAACAAGATTAAGTTTGGTTGTCCATAAAGAGGAAAGATCTGGAAGCACCTTTTAAACTAATCTCCCACTATCACCAAGATTCTGATGAGTGTAGCAGGGAGAGATGTTAGAATATACTGGGCATGGGAAGGCTGTCTTCCTTTGGAAGAGTCTGACCCAACCTTAAGTGGGAGGGGGCATGTATGTGAATTAGAGATGAGGGTGAGCGCGTGTCCTTTGAAAAATCTACCCAGATAGTTTGCCTATAGGAGTTAGAAGTTTCCTCCTTAGTACTTTCATACCTCTTTGAATCTGATTCTATTTTAATCACAATATATTGTTGTCCTTCTTCCTCATTACGTTAAAATCCTCAAAGATAAAACTGCATCTTATACATTGTTCTATCCACAGTTCTGGGCATAGTGCCTCCTCCTCTCCATACGCCCTGTTCCACTTTTAAGTTCGGTGGTACATGTGTACAGGATGTGCAGGTTTGTTATGTAGGTAAACATGTGCCATGGTGGTCTGCTGCACATATCATCCCATCACCTAGGTATTAAGCCCAGGATCTATAAGCTATTTTGCCTGATGCCTTCCCTTCCCCCACCTCCCACCCTCCCACAGACCCCAGTGTGTGTTATTGCCAACCAGGTGTCCCTGTGTTCTCATCATTCAGCTCCCACTTATGAGTGAGAACATGCAGTGTTCGGTCTTCTGTTGCTGCATTCGTTTGTTGAGGATAATGGCTTCCAACTCCATCCATATCCCTGCAAAGGATATGATCTCGTTCCTTTTTGTGGCACACTGCCTTTCACACAGTGTGTTCAATACCCATCCCTAGGAGGAATGTATTTACTGTAGAAAGACTATTGTAGAAGTTTTACAAATAAAAGTAATTATGTAGTGAAATGAATTTATTGGAACAACTACATTGGTTAACACATTTACCTAGGGAAAGAATGTACTCATTTGAAGATTTTCCATCAGGTTTTATACTCAATATCCATGTAGTTATTTTTGTAAGCCAGTTGCTTATGTGAATGTACAGCATACTACATACCTTTAGCACCAAAGAGTCATGTCATGCTATCACTAGGAGGTTCTCTAACTAATATCATGTCAGAGAAACTTTCAAGCGTGCTTTAAAAATGCTTATGTAAAATGTTTCCCTGGCCGTGATATCATGTCAAGTCTAAATATAGAACTTGCTGTCCGTAGAGTTTTTAGTCTTTGGTACTGTTCCTTTTAGCTATAGCTGTGCAACTTGTTTTGTGAACCAGTCAACCTGTTATGATGATGTCAGTATAGAAGTTATATAATGGTTTTCCTTCAAAGATTAAAGATATATGACCAATATTATAAAATATATAGATCTGACAGAATGCTTCATAATTAGATGAAATGTGCTTTTGGAAAAATTCTTATAAAATGTACCAAATAATGTAACAAACCAAGCCCATGAAATCATTTCTTACTCTGTGTAACCCTTTTAGCTCAATATCATATTTTTTTTCAGACATGCGGAATTCTCATGATCAAAGGTTTATTAGTAAGACAGGAAAAGGAAGGGAGACAGAACCAAATCGGTTAATACCTTATAAAGCTACTTTCTATTACATTTAAAGTATATTAGGAAAAGAACATGTATTGATTAAATAAGTTATCACTAGTTATTCTATTACTGCTAAACAGGAAAGCTAGACCTAAAGTAAAGGAAGTGGCTGCGTGCCACAGTCTGCCATCTGGTGACACCTCATTGAAAGAGAGATAAGGAACAAGAAAAATTATTGTGAACTTTCTTTATCCCAGATAGTTAGGATGTTTACTTCCACTCACCTTAATGGCTACATGTCACTAGTTCCCAATATCTGACCTGGAGTAAACAGACTCTTTATGATTTATTTCACTACATTTCAGTTTCTCATGAAGACTCTGTTGAGTATGAATTCTAAAAAGATTGGTTCTTAGGCAACAGGAAAGCTCAATGCCCAGTCAGAAAGATAACACAGCTGTTTGTTCAAACACTTTTCTAAGTGATCCACAGTGGCAGCAGGAATGAAAATGATGTCTCCCAGAAAGTAACAACTTGGCTAAAGTTAAACTAGCTTCATTAAAGAGCATAAGAGAGAAAGACTCAAAAGAATCCTTGAAAAACTGTCCTAAAGAAGCTCAACAACCGGCCGGGCGCGGTGGCTCAAGCCTGTAATCCCAGCACTTTGGGAGGCCGAGGCGGGTGGATCACAAGGTCAGGAGATCGAGACTATCCTGGCTAACATGGTGAAACCCCGTCTCTACTAAAAATACAAAAAACTAGCCGGGCGCGGTAGCGGGCGCCTGTAGTCCCAGCTACTTGGGAGGCTGAGGCGGGAGAATGGCGTGAACCCGGGGGGCGGAGCTTGCAGTGAGCCGAGATCGCGCCACTGCACTCCAGCCTGGGAG